>NW_026058563.1:0-25665 GCF_023721935.1 Panthera uncia
GCTGCCTGGTAGAGCTGAGTACATAGAGCTTTCCACCTGGGCTCCGCATAGGTCTCCAAGCGCTTCAAACTTAGTGAATAAGACGATAGGAGAAAGCTTTCCCTAAGGTGTTTCATGGTATTGCGTATAAGGCACACTCGGTGTAGGTGCTGCATTTGCTTTGAAACACTTTTAACTTGGTGAAAGAAGATGTTAGTGGCAAGATGTTTCCCTCACACTTTTCTGTTCCACAGAGTTGAGTGCATGGCACTTTCCCCGTAGGGCCCACATAGGCTTTCCAATTCTACTTGGCGAAGCAAGGGGTTAGTTGCAAGCCGGATACCATGGGTTTTCAAACACTTCTCACTTTGTCAAATCAGATAGATGTATGTTACTTGAAAGTCGGTTTCCCCACGGTGTTGTTTCACGGAGGTGACGCTATGGCCCTTACCCTGTAGGCCCCGCATAGGTTTTCAAAGAGTTCTCACTTACTGAAACCGGATGTTAGGTGAAAGACTCTTTCCCCGTAGTTGTTTCACAGAGCTGCGTGTAGGCGTTTCCGCCTAAGCCCCGCAGAGGTTTGCAAACGCTTCCAACCTACTGAAACAGGATTTTAGTTGGAAGGTGGTTCCCCCACAGCGTTTCATACACTTCAGCCTATGGCGCTTTCCGTTTCGTCCCCACATGGGTTTTCAAGCACTTGAAACCCTATGCGGTGAAAGCAGATGTTAGTTGGTAAAAGGCGTCACCACACTGGTGTTTCACAGCGCCGAGGACATGGCAGTGTCTTTGCGGCCCCGCAAGCGTTTGCAAACACTTCCCACTTAGTTAAACCAGATGTTACTTGAAAAGTGGTTTGTCTACAACGATCCTTGACACAGCGAGGAAAGTGCGCTTTGCTTTTTAACTTCTTTTTTAAAGTTTATTTATTTTTGAGACAGAGAGAGATAGAGCTGAACGGGGGAGGGTCACGGTGAGAAGGAGACACAGACTCTGAAACAGGCTCCAGGCTCTGAGCTGTCAGCACAGAGCCTGACGCGGGGCTCGAACCCACGGACCGCGAGATCATGACCTGAGCCGAAGTCAGACGCTTAACCGACCAAGCCACCCAGGCGCCCCGCTTTTTAGCTTCTATGCCTAGGATTCCAACATTTCTAACTTTGTGAAACAAACAGATGTTTCCGCACAGTGATTTTACACCGCGTTAAGTATGTGACACTTTTCATAAATAAGCCATTTATCAACTAACATCTTGCTTCGCTGAGAAGTGTTTGAAAACCTATGAGGAAAACGAGATACACTCCACGCTGAAATCTTACCGTGGAGAAACCATCCTTCAACTACCATCAGGTCTCACTATGTTAGAGGTATTCGACAACGTATGTGGGGCCTACGAATAAAGTGTCATATACTCGAGTCTGGCAAATAACACTGTGCGGAAACCATCTTCCAACCAGCATCCTGTTTCAGTACGTTAGACCCCTCTTAGCTTGAAGACCCATGTGGGGCCTACACCGAATGTGCCATGCACTCAACCCTGGGAAACAACCGTGTGGTGAAACCATCTATCCACCAACGTCGGGTTTCACCAAGTTAGAAGTGTTTGAGGGCCCGTGCGGGGCCAACACCGAAACTGCCGTATGCACGACTGTATGAAACATCTTTCAACTGGCATCTGGTATCCCTACGGTTAAAACCATCTTTGAAACCTATGCGGAGCCTATGCGGAAAGTGCCACACACTCAACTCTGCACAAGAGTCTGCTCAAACCCTCAGCCGACTAACCTCTTGTTGCACAAGGTTGGACCAGTTTGAAAACCTATGCGACACCTTCAGGGAAAACGCCTTGTACTCAAATATGGGAAACAACAACACTTTGGGGAACCCTCCTTCAAGAAACATTCGGTTTCACTAATTTGGACGGGGTGGAAAACGTACGCGAGCAACTATGAGAGAAGCGCCATATCCTCCACTCTGTGAGACAACACTGTGGTGAAACCATCTTTCAACTACCATCTGATGTCACTAATTTGTAAGTGTTAGAAAACCCACGCGGGCAACGATACGGAAAGCGCCATCACTCAGCTCTGTGAAACAACAGTGTGGTGAAACCATCCTTCAACTAACATCTCGTTTCACCGTTGGAAGTTTCTGTAAACATTTTCGGGGAATTACGATGAAAGTGACATCGACTTGATTGTGTGAAAGAGTGTTACGGAAAAACGGTCTTTCAACTAATATCTTGTTTCACTAACAGAAGCACTTGAAACCCTAGGCCGGGTCTATGAGGAAAGTGCCGTCTACTCAACTCTGCGAGACAACACTGAGGTGAAAACCTCTTTCCACTACCATCTGATTTCAGAAATTTAGAAAAGCTTAAAAACTGAAGAGGGACCTAGAGGAAGGTGCCATATACTCCACTCTGTGAAACAATACTGTGGGATAAAAATCTTTCCATTAACAACTTGTTTCACGGTTAGAAATGCTTTAAAACATACACTAGGGACTATGGGGAAAGTGACATATACTCGACTCTAAAAACTGCTTGTGGGGAAACCATCTTTCAACTAACTTAACGGTTTCACGTTGCTAGGCGTGTTCCAAAACCTATGCATAAAGTCTGGCAGACAACACATCTTTCAACTAATGTCTTGTTTCACGACACTAGACGTGGCTAAAAACCCATGCGGGGACTACAGCCAAAGTGCCCGGTACTCAACCCTGTGAAACGTTTGTGTGGTGCAAACGTCTATCAGTTAACATCTGGTTTCGCTAACTTAGTGTGCTTGAACACCCGTGCGGGGGGCGACATCCAGAGTGCCACATACACACGTGTCTGATACGTTGCGGGGGCAACCATCTTTCAAGGAACAGCCCATTACGCTAAGGTGGAAGTGTTTGAAAACCTGTGAGGGGCCTAAGCGGAAGGTGCCAAATACCCATCTCCCTGTGAAACAACACTGTGGGGCAACCGTCTTTCAGCTACTACCTGGTTTCACAAAGTCTGAAGTGTTTAGAAACACTTGAGTGGCCTCCCCGCAAGGTGCCATATACACGACTCTGTGAGGAGACCACTGTTCGATTAACATCCGGTTTCACTAAGGTTCAAGTGTTTGGAAAACTGTGCTTGGGATACACGAAAGTGCCATATACTCGATTCTGCGAAGCAGCAGTGTCATGAAAACAATCGTTCAACTACCATCTTGTTTCGCTAGGTTCCAAGTGTTGGAAAATCAATGCAGGGCCTATGGTGAAAGCGCCGCATCCTCAACTCTGTCACAATGCACTTTGTGGAAATAGTCTGTCCATTGACCTGTCGTGTCGCGTAGAGGTCTGTGAAGGTCTATGTGGGGAACGATGTGGAGAGTGACACGTACAGGACACTGTAGAGAATCCTGTGGAGACACCCTCTTTCAACTAACATCTTGGTGCACTAAGTTCGAAGTGTTTGAAGACCTATGCAGGGACTACGCAGAGAGTGCCATAAGCTCAACTCTGTAAAACAACAGCGTGGTGATACCATCCTCCAAATATCAGCTGGGTTCACTTGTCAGACGTGTTTGAAATGCCATGCGGCCGCTACACCGAGTGTATCTTACATTGCACTGTGTCAAACAACACTTGGAGGAAGCCGTCCTCCAACTCACATCTTATTTCCCTAAGTTTGATGTGTTTGAAAACCATGCGGGGCCCACAACGAAAGTGCCATATACTCAACTCCGAGAACAGACACTATGGTGACACAGTCTTTCTCCGAGCATCTGGATTCGCGAGGTTACAAGGGTTTGAAAAGACGGGGGGAGGGGGCTTAGGTGCATAGCACCATACGCTCAACTCTGTGAAACAACATGGGAGAAACTGACTTTTAACTAAAAGCTGGGCCACTAAGTTAGAAGTGTTTGAAACCCCTGGGGGGGGGGGGGCCTCTGAAGACCGTGCCGTATACTCGACTCTGTGAAACAACACTGTGGGAAAACGATCTTCGACTACCAGCTGGTTTCTCTAAGTGAGCAGTGTGTGGAAATCCTGTGCTCTCATAGGATTGCCTAATCGCAAGGTGCCCTATACTCAACTGTGTGAATACCAGTGTGGTGAAAGGATCGTTCAACTACTATCTGGTTTCACTGTTACAAGTGTTTGAAAACACATGCGGGGCCCATGTGGCTAGCGCCATACGCGCCACTCAATCAAACAACACTGTGGTGAAACCACCTTTCAATTAACTTCTCACTGAGCGTAGTTACAAGGGTTAGGAAACCTAAGTGTGGGCCACACGGAGAGTGCCATACGGTCAAGCCTGTGAAACAACACTATGGGGAACCATCGTTCAACTACCATCTGGTTTCCCTAAGGTAGAAGTCTTTGAACACCCACGGGAAGCCTAACGGTTAAGTGCCGTGCACTCAACTGTGAGAGACAATGGTGTGGCAAAACGATCTTTCAACTAACATCTGGTTTCCCTGCTTCAAGCCTGTTTGAAAACTATCCAGGGTCTATGAGGAAAGTGCCATAGTTTCAACTCCGAGACACAACACAGTCGGGGGAAACCCTCTTCCAACTAACACGTTGTTTCAGTAAGTTAGAAGTGTTTGAAAACCACGCGGAGATGACACCGAAAGCGCCACCAACTCATCTCTGTGAGACACTGTGGAGGAACCATCTTTCAACTGACATCTCATTTCACAAAGTGACAAGCGTTTGAAAACCCATGTAGGGCCTGCGCCGAAAGTGCCACCTAGTCAACTCTGTGAAACAACACTGTGGGGACTCCACCTTTCAACTAACCTCTCGTTTCACTTAGAAGTGTTTGAGAACCGTATGCGGTTCTACGTAGAAAGTGCCATGTGCTCAACTCTGTAAAACAACACGGTGGGGAAACCACCCTTCAAATACCATCTGGGCTCCCCTGTTAGAAGTGTTTGAAAACTTCTGCAGAGCCGACACCGCAAGAATCATACACTCCACTCTGTCAAACAACACCTGGGGAAGCCGTCCTCCAACTCACATTTTAATTCACTATGTTAGATGTAGATGCAAACCATGTGGGGCCTAGTCCGAAAGTGCCATATGCTCAACTCTGTGAAACGGCCCTGCGGGGGAAAGAATCTTTCTTCTAGCCTCTGGTTTCACCAGGTTACAAGTGTCTGAGAAGACCCACGGGACCTAGGCGCGTAGACCATGCACTCAACTCTGTGACACAACACTGTGGTGAATCCATGTTGCAGCTAACTGCTCTTCACTTAGAAGTGGTTGAAAACCTATGCCATTTCTACAAAGAAAGTGTCATATGCTCAACTCTGCACAACACGACTGCGGTGAAACCGTCTTTCAAATAACATCCGGGTTCAGTTCGTAGGAGTGTTTCGAAACTTGCCGGGGGTGGGGGTTGGGGGGCGGGGCTTAGGCGGAAAGTGCCATCTGCTCCACTGTCAATTTTTTTTAGGGAAACCGTCTTCCAACTAATATCTTGTTTCACCATGTTAGACGTACGTGAAAAACGTGGCTAGGAACAATGAGGAAAGTGCCATGTTCTCGACTCTGTGAAAACACACTGTGGAGAAAACCGTCTTTTCAACTAACCCCTTGTTTGCCTAAGTTAGAAGAGTTTGAAAACGTATGCAGACGTGGACGGTGAGTGCCATATACTCGGCTATGGGGAAAAACACGGTGGGGAAAACACCTTTCAACTAACATCTCAGTTCACTAAGGCAGACGTGTTTGAAAACCTATGGAGGCGTATGTAGAAAGGGACGTACACTCAACTCTGGGACACAACCTTGCGGGGAAAGCATCTTCCAACTACCATGTGGTTTCACTAAGTTGGAAGTGTTTGAGAAGCATCCGGAGACTACAACGAAACTGCCGTATACTCAGCTCTCTGAGACGCTGTGGGGGGAAACCATCTTTCCAATCACATCTCGTTTCACAATGTTAGAAGTGTTTGACAACCTATGCAGGGCCTATGCGGAAAGTGCCATACACTCAACTCTGTGAGACAACACTGTGCGTCTCCACGTTTCAGCTAACCGCTCGTTTCGCTTAGTGAGAAGGGCTCGAAAACCTACGTGGGTACTACGCAGAGAGGGCCCTGTGCGCAACTCTGTATGTAAAACAACACTGTGGTGAAACCCTCCTTCCAACAGCATCTGGGTTCCCTCGTTAGAAGTGTTTGGAAAGCTACGCGGAGCCTAGCCCGAAAGTATCTCCCACTGCGCTCTGGCAGATAACACTTGGTGAAAGCCGTCGTTCCGCTGACATCTCGCTTCGCTAAGGTACACGTAGCTCCAAACGTTGCGGGGCCTACAACGAGAGTGCCATACACTGAACCCTGTGAGACGACACTGTGGGGACACAATCTGTCTCCTAGCATGTGGTTTCACTAAGCCACAGGTGTTTCATAAGGCTCGCAGGCGCCTAGCGCACGGGACCGTACGCTCTCAACTCTAGGAAACAACACTGTGGGGAAACCGTCCTTCAACTACCATGTGGTTTCTCTAAGGTAGAAGGGTTTGAAAACCTACGAGAAGCCTAACTGTTGAGCGCCGTCTACTCAACTGTGAGAAACGATGGTGTGCTGAAACGAGCACTCAACTAGCACCTGGTTTCACTAACTTAAGAGTGTTCGGAAACTGTTGGGGGTCTACGCGGCAAGGGCCCTACCTTCAACTCTGTGAGACACTGGGGGGGGAGACCACTTTTCAAATGACAGCTCGTTTGCCAAAGTGACAAGGGCTTCAAGACCCATGCAGGGCCTGCGACGAAAGTGCCGTAGAGTCAACTCTGTGAAACAACACCGTGGAGACGCCACCTTTCAACACACCTCTCGTTTCCCTTACTGAGAAGAGTTTCAGAAACGAGGGGCTTCCTACGCAGAAAGCGCCATGTGCTCAACTCTGTAAAACAACACTGTGGTGAAACCATCCTTCAAATAGCATCTGGGTTCCCTTGTTAGACGTGTTTGAAAAGCGATGCGGAGCTCACACCAAAAGTATGAGACACCCCACTCTGTCAAACAACACCTGCGGTGTGTGTGTGGGGAGGGGGGAGGGCGGAGAAGCCGTCCTTCAACTAACAGCTTACTTCACTATGTTACCTGTGGCTGCAAAACGTTCGTGCGGGGCCTACAGCGAAAGTGCCATACACTCAACTCTGTGAAACAACACTGTGGGGAGACCGTTTCAACTAACACGTGGTTTCACTAAGTTAGAAGTGTTTGAGAAACCCGTCGGGGCCTAAGCACAACGTGCTATATGTGCATATATATATATATATATATATATACAGAGCACTGTCCCACTGCACATTGCAGGAGCCATCTTCTGGCTAACAGCTTGCATCACTAACGTAGAAGTGTTTGAAACCCTCTGTGGGGAGCCAGGGGGAAAGTGACATATACTCGACTGTGGGAGAGAATACTGTGGACTGACATCACGTTTCACTGGGCAGAGGTGTCTGAAAACCCATTCGGGGCCTATGACGAAGGTGCCATATACGCGACTCTGTCGAGAGGCACTTTGGGGAAACCACTTTTCAAATAACATCCCGTATCGCTAAGTTAGATTTGCCGGAAATCCTCTGCGGGCAAAGAAGGGGCAAGTGACATTTACTCGGCATTGTGAGAAAGTCCTGTGGAGAAGCCATCTTGCAACTAACATCTTGGCTCACTGAGGGAGAACTGTTTGAAAACCTATGCGGCGCCCACATGTAAGGTCAGTGCCACAAACTCGGCTCTGTGAAGGAACATCTTGTATCGCTAAGTTAGACCAGCAGTTTGAACAAACGCCTATCGTGGGGCCTCAGTGGAAGGTGTCATATACTCGACTCGGGCAAACTACACTTTGGAGGAACGCTTTCCACTCACCTCTGGTTCCACTAACTTGGAAGTGTTTGCAATCCCATGTGGGGCCTAGACCCTCAGCGCTGTGAAACAACACTGTTGGGGAAACCGTCTTTCAACTACATCGGGTTTCACCAGGTAAGAAGCGTGTGAAGGAAGCCTGTGGGGGCTTTATGCGGCGCGTGCCACTGAACTCTGTCAAAGGTTTGCCCTTCGGGGAAACCATCCTTCACCTGACATCTTGTATCACTAAGTCAGAAGCGTTTGAAAACCTATGCAGGGCACGATGTGGAAAGTGATATGTACTCGATACTCTGAAAGAATCCTGCAGAGAAACCATCTCTCAGCTGACATCTTGTTTGACTAAGTTGCAAGAGTTTGAAAGCGTATGCAGACGTACACGGCAAGTGCTCTGTCCTCGACTGTGTGAAACAAAACCGTGGAGGGCGGGGGGGGGTGGGTGAGGAAACACCTTTCAGCCAACATCTCCTTTCCCTAAGTGGGAAGAGGCAGAACAGTGATGGGAGGCCTATAGTGAAAGTGCCATACACTCACCTTTGTGCAGCTGCACATTTGGGGAAACCATCTTTCCAGGAACATCTTGTATCACCAGGTTGGCATTGTTTGCAATCCTGTGCGGAGAACGACGTTGAAAGTGACCCTCCACCCCGTGAAGGTGTACTGTGGAGAGACCACCTTTCAGCTAGCATCTCGTTTCACTCCGTTCCAAGTGTTTGCCAACCTACGTACGGTGGCTTGCGTAGAAAGTGCCCTTACACTCCATCATGTGAAACACGGTGTGGCGAGACGGTCTTTCTCCTAATATCTTGCTGCACTAAAAGAGAGCTGTCTGACAACTGTGCGGGGCCTGCAAGGTAGGTGCCGTATAGTCACCCGTGTGAAGGCACACTCTGAGGACACGACCTTTTAGCTAACACCTAGTTTCACTCAGTTCCAAGGGCTTGAAAACCTGCGCGGGGACTGGGCGTCAAGTTCCATGTACTCACCTCTGTCAGACTTCACTCTGGGGAAACCAACATTCAACTAACAGCTTGTATCAATCACTAGGTTAGAACGTGACCAGGAAGAATTATCCTGAGTAGTCAAAGCCCGTGGTTGGTGGTGGACCCATGTCGTATGTTGGGCAATGTGAAGGGAAGGTCATGGACTCTTTCTTCAGTTTCCCACGTAACAACTTGAATGCATAGCCTTGGCTCACTTTGTAGTAATCTCTCTCCCATTTCTGCTTTCTAAATTTGGTCTCATTTCACATTTGTTACCCTTCCCTTTGCCTGGCACCTTCACCAACACATGTCCCCAATTTTCGTGTGAGTTTCAAAGCTTTTCCTGACCTAATACAGAGCTCCCCGAAGTGATGTGCCAGAGGACTGCTGTTCCCTCCCATCCCTGAACCTCTTTTGGTGGGCAGGCTACAGTATCATGCAAATGGGTAGCCACGTGGACCCGTGCCCCTAATGGAGAGAGCTACCCTCAATCAAAAGGACATTTTGTGCATATGCACTATGATCCGAAAACGTGATCATCACAAAAAATGCCAATGAATAAATAGAGCACCGAGGCCTCTTTCCCACAATCTGATCATCACATGGAAGCACATTCTTCATAAATCGCAGCCAACGTTTTCCCCTGTCTACTAATACGATGGGCAGAAGCACACCAGAATCCAAAGTTCCCCTCTAGTTCCTTTTTGAAAACATTGTTGTATTTATATTTATTTTTGAGAGACAGAGTGAGATAGAGCACAAGTGGGGGAGGGCAGAGAAGGAAGGGGACACAAAACCTGAAGCAGGCTCCAGGCTCAGAGCAAGCATTGAGAACAAAGCCTGACATGGTGCTCTGACCCACAAACCACAAGACCGTGACCTGAGCTGAAGTTGGCCACCCAACCAACTGAGCCATCCAGGCGCCACACCCCCTCTGTTTCTTAAGGGAGTTTGTGGGCTTCATGCTGACAGTGCTCTAAACGGCATCCTGTGGACACCTCCTGTAGCCAAAGGTCCCAAAGGTTCTTGTGATTCCTGACCAAGACCCATTTTGAATTCATTGTGCTGGTTAGGTTCTTTGGAACATGAAGAACTCTGGCCCTCAGTGCATCCACTTTCATGACGTTGCTTTCTCATCCATCAAAGTTCGTCTTCGCGGCCATAAAAAAACAATCTTTCAGACTACTATATCCGGCTACAGATGTCCAATGGGGACAGCCCTTGTGACTTTGGGACCAGTGGAAACAGAGTGTCCCTGATATTTTCGTTTCAGGGCTACATGGACATCCAGAGCACTCGGGCTTTGGAAGGGGTCAGGAGATAGCTGTTGGTGTGGAGGCTGGGTCAGACATATTAGTAAGAAGCTGGCCCCTTTGGTGGTCCCAAGGGAAATGAAGATAAACATCTCCATTCCACATGATTGTATTCACATTTGATGGGCACATTGAATGCCCTTAGGTTCTGGCTGCAGCCATATCCTCACTCTTTTTGTCTGTGTTTCTGACTGCCTCTTTCATTCACTCTTATGAGCCTTGGAGCTGGCTTGCACTAAGATGGTGCTCAGGGACAGGCGTCAGCTTCCCACTCGGTCCTGTGCTCATTAACAGCCATGAGCATTGGATATCGCAAAGGAGAATAGCCCTCCTATCCCGGAGTTTGGTGCTTGCTGTTTGTACAGGGGCAGGGGGGAGGCGAGCCAGCTCACCTCCTTGATCTGCTTGATTGAGATGCCTTCCTTCTGAAAAGCAGACAGTTCACACAGGAGCAGTAGGCTCCTGAATCTGGTCAGCACACAAAGAGCTTTGTACTGAAGAGGCACCAATGCCCCTCCCCACACTTTAGAGCCACAGCTCCGGGAACCTCCAAGCTACAACAGTGTCACTGTTCCCTCTGTTCAATGATGGGAAAAGCAACAAAAGCAAACCAAGCCCCACGGTTGTATAGGTCCTCAAGAAGTAAGAAAGCAGTGCTGTTGCTGACAGAGTTCCTGGAAGGAGACTCTAGAAGGCACCTCTGCCTAAGCCCTCTGTTGTTGCTTCTTCTCCTCACAGCCAGCCAGGTTGCGAGGAGTTGGTGCTGGGCACTCCCTTCTCCACAGAATTCCCTTTCTAAGCTCTGAAGAACTCTGGACCTCCTTATGCACCTTGACACATGTTTGCTCTCTTGTAGAAACAAGGCTCTTCCTGCAATCCATTCAGAATCAGTGTCTCAAGAGTCTATCCTTTGTCTTCCTCCTGGGAGTCTGATCCAGTTCTTGTGACTGTGAAAGAGACATTGCCACAGGGCTACTTCTTCATTAATTCACTGGGTTTCAGAAGTATGCAGCCATTCCAAGCTCAGGGATTTGAAGAGGACCGACGGAGGATGTCTGTTTACTCTAGCCCCGAGTACAGACAGAGAGCAGGCCTCATTCTGGGCTGAGGGCAAATGAAGAAAGCCATCTTTCCAAGTGGATCCCCGTTCCCATCATAAATGGCAAGCTTTGGCCCACCTGGCGCCCATTTCCTTTCCCTTGCTGTGTGTCTGACAATGTAATATTTTTATCTCCCTTAGGCACCATGGAGCTATCACTCACTCAGCTGGCACAACTGGGTGGGCCTCAATCTCCCACTCTGCTCCAGTGCTCAGTGAGACCTATCAGGCTCTGTTGTGTCAAAGGAAAGAAGGCCTTGAGTCTCTGGGTGCTTGGTGCTTGACCTGCTATGCTATGGAGGGTTAATGGGAGCCAGCTTGTCTCACTGACCTGGATGACTGAGTTGCGTTTATTCTGAGAAGCACACGGTTTGCACGTGGGAACTAGGAATGAGGAGGAGGTGAGCATTGGAAGAGCCCTTGCCAGGAATGAGGGAACCAAGTCCTTGTTGCAGATTCCTGAGCAAGAGCCCTCAGAACCCCATATCTACAGCTCAAACACTGCTGCCTCCCTCAACCGATGGGAAACATGGCAGGGATAGACCAAACCAGAACTCCCTGGCTCCTTGAGAAAGAAGGCAGGCTTCGTGTTGACAGGGTGCCCAGGTGTAATCATTCAGAGGACCCCTTTGGCCTAATCCCACAGGGCTTTCTTATTCTGGCTATGACCTGGTTGCTAGGAGATGGCATTGAGTACTAACTTCTCAACTTTCTCCAAAACTCATGTGTGGTGAAGACCTTTGGCAGTGTGCGTCTCCATTGCCGCTCCTGACCCAGCTTTTCTGATGAAAAAGGGTTTGTATGGACACTATTCTGGCACAGCGTCCCATAAAAACATCCTCTTGTTTCAGCTTGGGGATTTGGGGGTGTGCCTGTGGTGGTGATAGAGATGTTGCATTGGCCCTTCTCAATCTGGTTTCAGAATGATATGGCCCTGCCCATACCCAGCATGTGTGAAGGTGTCCAGGGAGAATGCTCGTGGGTAGGCTAAGCCTGAAGTTGTGGATGGATGCCACCTTCCCGTGTGGGTCAAGGGGAAGGGAGAGTGGGGGTCTCTTTCCCTGGTTTCCCCCGTGCCCATTTGAAGGCACAGCTTTGACTCACCCTGGAGTCATTCCTCTCCAATGGAGAGGAACAAGTTTCCTAACTTGTTCTCAGTTCACACATGGAGACCCTGTGTCTATCTCCTCCAGCAACCATGATCCCCGATTTGCGGGTGAGTTGCCAAGCCTTTCCTGACCTGATGCATGGCTCTCAGAGTCTGATGTCCCAGAGGACATCTATTCCCCCTGTCCCTGAGACTTTGGTGGTGGGCAAGTTAGAGTATAATGGGAATGGGTAGACACGTGGACCCCCATCCCACATGGATGGAGCTACACTCAATGGAAACAACAGACACTCTGGTAGGTGCAACATGCTCCATGACCTGAGCAGCGCACAAAAAGCCCTTTGAATAAATAGTGCACCAAGACCTCGTTCCCACCTCTGGATTGTCACATGGAAGCACATTCTTCCTATTTCAGATCCACTGCTGACACTCTCGATGGATATGATGGGCAGAAACATACTAGAAGACAAAGTTCCCCTCTGTTTCTTAAAGGAGAATGTGGGCCTCTTGCTCACAGGGCTCCAACGGGTGTCCTTTGCAGAATTCCTGGAGCCAAAGCCCACAAAAGGAGCCTGTGATTCCTGAGCAAGCCAGCTTGCGAACACATGGTGCTAGTCAGGTTCTTATAACATGAAGAACTCTGGCCCTCATTATTTCCAGTTTGATGACATTGCTTACCATCCGTCAAGGTTCGTCTTGGGGTCCATACAAGTTCAGCCTTTCAGAGTACTATCTCTGGCTTGCAAATGTCCCACGGGGACCAGCCCTTGTGACTGTGGGACCGGTGGAGCTAAAGTGGCCTTGGCCATTTGGTTTCAGGTCTGCGTGAATATCCAAGGACCTAGGGCATCGGAAGAGGTCTAGCCAAGAGCTGTGTGTTGGGAGTGTGGGCCAGATGTATTAGCGGGGAGCTGTCTCCCTTGCTGGGCCTAGTGGAAATGAAGATAAACATATCCATTCCACACTATCGCATTCCCACTGGATGGAAATAGTGAATGCCCTTTGGTCCTGACTGTAGCCATATCCTCTCCCTTCCTGTGTTTCTGACTGCATCTTCATTCACCCTTAGGAGTCTTGGAGCTGGCACTTCATGTTCTTCAGCAAGCACCCTTGGATGGGCGTCGAGTTCCCGCTCAGTTCCATGCTCAGTTATAGTCCTCAGCATCTGATAGATATCCCAAAGGAGAATGGGCCTCGATACCCTGACCTTGGTGCTTGGCTGTTTGTAGCAAAGGGATGGGGGAGTGGAGCCAGCTCACCTCTCTGCTCTGCCTGATTGATGTGCCTTCCTCCTGAAAAGCAGACAGTTCACACAGTAGCCGAAGGCTCCAGAAGATGGTCTGCACAGAAAGAGCCTCTTACAGTAAGAAGGCACCAATGCCCTTGTCCACACTTTGGAGCTTCAGCTGAGGGAACCTCCCAGCCATATCACTGTCACTGCTCACTCCATTCAGTGTTGCAAAAAGCAACAAAAGCTGACCAAGGCCCAGGGTGCCCTAGGTCTTTCTGAAGGAAGAAGGTGGGCCTGGTGCTGACAGGGCTCCCAGATGGAGACACTAGATGGCAGTTTTGCGTAAACTCTCTGGTGTTTCTTCTTCTTATAGCAGGTTGCCAGGAGCTGGTGCAGGGTACTGCCTTCTCCATGGAATTCTCCTTCCAAGCCGTAAAGAGCTCTGACCCTCCTCATCCACCTTGACGCATAGTTACTCTATTGTAGAAACAAGGATTTTTCCACATTGTGTTCAGAATCAGTTTCTCAAGAGTCCTATCTTCTGCCTTCCACCTGAGAGTCTGGGTCAGTCCTTGTGACTGTAAGGGAGGTTTTGCCACAGGGCCCCTTCTTCATTAAATCACAGCTTTTGTGAAGTATGTGTCCATTCTGAGGCCAGGGCATTTGAAGGGACCCAGCAGAGGAAGTTTGTTGTGTATGCTGGCCGGAGACTTGGGCAGGAGGTTGGCCTCCTTCTGGGCTGAGGGCAAATGAAGCCAAAAATCTTCTTTCCAAGGGAATCCCCATTCCCACGTGAAATGGTGAGTTGGGCACACCTAGAGCAAAATTACTTCCCTTTGCTATGTCTTTGAGAATGCTCCCCCCCCCCTTAGGCTCCATGGAGCCATCACTCACTCAGCTGGCACAACTGGGTGGGCCGCAATCTCCCACTCTGCTCCTGTACTCAGTGAGACCTATCAGGCTGTGCTCTACCAAAGGAAAAAGGCCTTGAGTCTCTGGGTGCTTGGTGCTTGGCCTGCTGTGCTATGGAGGATTAACAGGAGCCAGCCTGCCTCACTGACTTGGATGACTGAGTTGCGTTTATTCTGAGAAGCACACGTTTTGCACATGGGCACTAGAAATGAGGAGGGAGTAAACATTGGAAGAGCCCGTGCCGGGAATTAGGGAATAAAATCTTGTTGCAGATTCCTGAGCAAGAGCCCTCAGAACCCCATACTTACAGCTCAAACACTGCTGCCTCCCTCAACTGATGGGAGACATGGCAGGGATAGACCAAACCAGAATTCCCTGGCTCGAGAAAGAAGGCAGGCTTCGTGCTGACAGGGCTCCCAGGTGTAATCCTTCAGAGTGCTCCCTTAGCCTAAGCCCACAGGGCTTTCTTATTCTGTATACAACCTGGTTGATAGGAGACTGTGCTGGATGCTTCATTCTCTAGTGTCTCCAAATCATGTGCGATGAAGAACTCTGGCAATGTGTGTCTCCATTGTCACCTCTGAGCCCTATTGTTGAAAGACAGTTTGCATGGAAAGTATTCTTTTCTTTTTTTATTTTTTTTAATGTTTATTTATTTTTGAGACAGAGACAGAGTGGGAGTGGGTTAGGGGCACAGAGAGGGAGACACAGAATCCGAAGTAGGCTCTAGGCTCCAAGCCATCAGCACAGAACCTGACACGGGGCTTGAACTCACGAGCCGTGAGGTCATGACCTGAGCCGAAGTGGGATGCCCAACCGACTGAGCCACCCAGATGCCCCATCATGCAAATTATTCTGACAGTGTCTCAGAGTAATATCCTCTTCTTTCAGTTTGGGGTGTTGGTGGTGTTTTAGAACTGGTGAGAGAGGTGTTGCATTGGGCAGTTCTCAATACGGTTTCAGAATGATGTGGCCCTCTCTAAACCCAGGGTGTGTAGGTGCCCATGGAGAATGCCTTGTGGGTAGGCTAAGAAAGAGGTTGGAGGTGGATCCTGCCTCCTGTGTGGGACAAGGGGAAAGCAAGGTCATGGTGTCTTTCCTTGTTTCCCGCAAGCCAATTTGAATGCACAGCTTTGACTCTCCTTAGTGTCATTCCTCTCCCATTGCTGCTTTCCTAACTTGGTCTCAGTTCACACACAGAGACCCTGTGTCTGTCCCCTACATCAACCAAGGTCCCTGGAGTGCAGGTGAGTTTCCAAGCCTTTCCTGAGGCAATGCGGGGCTCGCAGAGTCTGATATCCCAGAAGATACCAAGCACCGCTGTCCCTGAGCCTTTGGTGCTGGGCAGGAAACACTCTCGTGACAATGCGTAGTCACATGGACCCTGCCCCTAATGGATGGAGCTACCCTCATTCGACAGAACAGACAGTCTGTGCATGTCCAGCATGCACCATGACCTGATCAGCACACAAAAAGCCTTTTGAATATATGCTGCACCGAGCCCTCATTCCCACCTCTTGATCAAAATATGGAAGCAACTTCTTCATGTCTCAGAATCTCTGCTGCTCCTCTCCATGGATACAGTGTGCAGAAGCACACCAGAAGACAAAGTTCTTGTCTATTTCTTAAGCAAGAATGTGGGTCTCTTCCTCACAGGGCTCCAACGAGCATCCTTTGGAGCACTCCTTTAGCGAAAGCCCAAAAAGGTCCCTGTGATTCCTGAGCAAGCCAGCTTGTGAATACAGTGTGCTAGTCAGGGTCTTCTAAACTTGAAGAGCTCTGGCCCTCGTTGCATCCAGTTTCATGACATTGTTGTATCATCCATTACAGTTCATCTTGTCCATACAAATTTAGTCTTTGAGAATACTGTCTCTAGCCTGCAGATGCCCAAAGAGGAAAACCCTTATGAGAGTGGGAACAGTGGAGACAAAGGAGACTAGCCTCTTTGGTTTCAGAACCACGTGGGCATCCAGAGCCCTAGGGCATCAGAAGGGGTCCAGCTGAGAGCTGTTTTGGGGAAGGCTGGGCCACATGTATTACCTAGGAGATGGCTTCCTTGCTGGGCCCAGCAGAATTGAAGATAAACAACTCCATTCAACACTGATTGCGTTCCCGTGGGATGGAATTATTGAACGCCCTTTGGTCCTTGCTGAGGCCATTCCCCTGTTCCTGACTGCTTCTTCATTCACCACTAGGAACCATGGAGCTGGCCCTCACTTAGCAGGCATCCAGTGATGGGTGTCGGGTTCCAACTGGGTATCCTGATCAGTAACAGCCATGAGAATCGGATATTCCAAAGGAGAATAGGCCTCCTACTCCTGATCTTGGTGCTTGGCTGTTGGAAGCAAGAGGTGGGGGTGAAAGGAGCAGGCTTGCCTCATTGTTCTGCCTCATTGAGGTGTTTTCCTTCCGCATAACAGACTGTTCACACTGGAGGGGAAAGCTCCAGAAGCTGATCAGCACAGAAAAGCCCTATACACGAAGAGGGCACCAATGCCCCTTTCCACACTTTAGAGCCACAGCTGGGAAAGCACTGTCACTTCCTACTCCATTCAATGATGGGAAAAGCAAGAAAAGCAGACCAAGTCCCAGGGCTCTCTAGGTCCTTCTAAAGGAAGAAGGCAGGCCTGTAGCTGACAGGGCTCCCAGATGGAGACACTAGAGGACATGTTTGCCTAAGCCCTCTGGTGTTTCTTCTTCTGAGGGCCAGATTGCCAGGAGCTGGTGTTGGAAGTTCCCCTTCTCCATAGATTTCTCTGCCTAAGGTCTGCAGACTTCAGGACCTCCTTATCCACCTTGACACATCTTGGCTGTCATGTAGAAAAAAGGTTCCTCTCATGATCATTTCTGAGTCAGGGTCTCAAGATTCCATGCCTCTGCCCTCTATCTCGGATTATGGTCCAGTACTTGTGACTAGGGGAGAGGTTCTGCCACAGGGCTCTATCTTCATTATTTCACTGAGTTTCAAAGGTATATGATCAATCAGAAGCCCAGGGCATTTGAGGTGGACCTGCAGAGAATGTTTGGTATGTAGACTGGGCCAGAGATTTGGGCAGGGAGCTGGCTTCCTTCTGGGCCAAAGGCAAATGAAACAAAGCTCCTCTGAAATGTCGAGATTGGGCCTATCTGGCACTGAGTGCCTTCCCCTTGCTGTATTTCTGACAATTTATTATTTTTCTCCTGTTCTGGCCATGGGACCATCACTCACTCAGCTGGCACTTCTGGGTTGGCTGCAAACTATCACTCTGATCCTGTGCTCAGAGAGAGCTATCAGCCTCTGCTCTACCAAAGAAAAGAAGTTCTTTAGTCCCTAGGTGCTTGGTGTTTGGCTTGCTGTGCTCTGGTGGGGGAAGGGGAGCCAGCTTGCCTCAATGACCTGATGATTGACTTGCCTTCCTTCTGAGAAGCAGATGGTTTGAACGTGGGCAGTATGAACAAGGAGGGATTAAGCATTGGAAGAGCCCTTGCCACGAATTTGGGAACCAAGCCCCTGTTGCAGATTCCTCAGCAAGAGCCCTCAGGCCCCAATAGCTACGGCTCATGCACTGCTACCTCCCCCAATTGATGGGAAATGTGGCAGGGATAGAACAATCCAGAAATAACTGGCTCCCAGGGTAAGAATGCAGGCTTCTTGCTGACAGGGTTCTCAGGTGTAGTAGTTCAGTGGGCTCCCGTTGCTAAACCCACAGGTCTTTCTTATTTCAGATACACGCCAGTTGGTAGGAGACTGTGCTGGGTACTTCATCCTCGACATTCTACCAATTTCATGTGAGATGAACATTGGGTCCTTCTCAATTTGGTTTCAGAATCATGTGGTCTTCCCCAAACTTAAGTTGTGTGAAGGTGCCCAGGGATAACGCTTGTGGGTAGGCTAAGCCAGAGGTTTTAGGAATGGACCTGGCCTCCTGTCTGGATCCAGAGCTGATGAAGAAAGATATCTTTTTCGTTGGTGGATGCCAGCCCTTTGGAGATGCAGAACTTGGCACTGTTGTACTCATGCACATCCCAAGGCTGCTTTCCTTACTATGGTTCCGTTCCTGTTCCAGGAGCCATGGTTGTATGAATGGTGCCACTTTCCCAGTGAGTTCCTGAGGAAATTGAAGGTATGTGGGTCTATTATCCGAGAGGAAACCTGGCTCTTCTCTCCCTGAGCACATGGTGTTGCTTAGCTGACTAGTGTATGCATGAGCATGGATATCCAGTTGGCCTCCCTCCCCTCACTAATAGAGATCCCTTCATTTTGAAGAACGGCAGCTTTTCATGTGGGCAGGATGGTCCAGGATCTTCTCAGCACAGAAAGTACCTTTGGATGGAATCCTGCAACAAGACCTGCTTCCAAACACTTCCATCACTGGACAGCACAGCCCTCCTACAGCTGTATCACTGCTACCACTATGCTCTGATGGCAAGGGCAGGACACATACCTAGAGCCAGGTCTTTCCCTCTGATCCTGAAGGAAGAATCTGGGCAGGCTTCTCGCTGATGAGTCCTACAAGTGGAACTTGTGGATGCCACCATTAGCCAGAATCCACAGGTGTTTCTCCTTCTTGAGTCAGTCAGTGAGCTGGGGAAGACTATGCCAGTCACCCACTTCATTTTCCCTGATACAGAATTCTGGCCCTCCCTCTATCCCTTGTCACCTCTTTGCTCTATTTTAACTCTTACAGTCGTATCCTGGGCCCTGACCTGGGAATTGTGTCTAGTCATTATGACTGTGGCAGATGTTTGGTCTAAGGGTCCCTGGCTCTTCAGAAGCATCCTTTTCCCTGGGTGATGGTTCATCTCTGCATGAGTCTCACAGAACTCTGTTTTCTGGCCAAGAAGGCCTGTGGTTTTGGATTTATTTGGCTAGGAAGATTCTCAGAGCCTCTCGGAGGTGAAGCATCTTGAAAAGACAAGAATACCCATAACGTGGGATTTGGTTACACTATTTGAATGAAGCTCAGGGCAAGAAGTACTTATTTCAAACCCATGCAACCCCAGTGATATATGAGTAGACAAGGCAAGCCTGCTCTAGTACCACCCTCTGCATTTCTTCCAGGCATATTGCACACTGGCCAGCATCTTGACTCAGATCACCCTCCATATAGGTTATCCCTGGCTTTCTTCACCACATCATAACATGCTTATCCATTTCATATGAGGGCACCCATGTGAGACCACTTTAATCTTCCAATTGTGGGCTGGGAGAAGTGAACTGGTAAGGAGGCAAACACCAGGAGCGGCTCTAGTGGATTCCACCCTATGTGGCAGTCCCTGCCTTCTGCCACAGTCCTTGGGGCTGTGGTGGGCCTAGTCCTGCCAGCCAGAACTGTCACTCTAGCTACCATTGAGTGTGCTGAAGGAGAACAGCACTGCACAGCCCGATGCCATGGTTATCACACCATGACCACCGGAGGTTTTTTGGGGCTACTGAGGCTGCTATGGCATTGCCTTGATGCACAGCCCTGTTCTTGCCTTTACACCTGACCCAGAAATCTCACTGGGTGGTGACCTGTACCCAGTGACGATACCTGTGGCCCCCTGGCCCATCTGTGCCCCAGATGGAAGGTCAATCCAAGACAAAGTACAGTGTGGTCATTAGTAGTGGTTGCGCTGCCTTGCTCGGGGTACACCTCCAACATGCACAGGCTGGTGTGAAAATCTATCCCTGGTCACGGGTTGAGTGAGTGATAGCTCTACAGCTCCTACGTCTAAACAGGGAAATGGTTAGACAAAGAACCATGGGAAAGGAGTGTCCATAAGGAGGACCAAAGTTCCAGATATAACGGGAATGGGAACAATTTGGAAAGGGGCTGTGTCACTTCATGTCCCCTCAGCCAAGAAAGGGGTCTCGTTCCCTTCCCAGTCCTCTGGCCCACCCTACATGCAAATGTTCTAACCTGGGCCTTTCCAATGCCCTAGGCCTCTGAATGCCTGCATGGTTACACATCACCTTGCCAGGGTCCTGTGGCCAAGCCTATCACACAGTCACAAGGATGAGACGAGGGTGTCCAGCTGAACACCAATGATATTCCACTGCGAGACTACATGGAATGGGCCTTAGAGATGACCGAGTGTCAAAATAGAGAAAAAAGGGTGAAAATGGATCCACGGAGGGCCAGAGTTCCTCACTAGAAATGAGAATGGGATCATGTGGAGAATGAAGTGACCAATGCCATCTCCTGGCAAGCTGGTTCTCTCGGCAATAAGCAGGACATGCGGACTTTGGTGAAGGGAGCCCTTTACGGGCTACACCCAGGAGCCCTGTCAGCGAAGGGTCTGCATTCTTCCTTCAGAAAAGGAGGGAAAGCCCCAACGTTGGGTCTGATTCTTGCCCTGTCCATTAGAGGACAGGCAGCAGTGATACAGGGGTGGAGGCTTGGAGCTTCTGGCTGAAGCTCCCAAAGTCCCTTTGGGGGGGGTTCGAGGAAGATGGCGGCGTAGGAGGACGCTGGGCTCACCCCGCATCCTGCTGATCACCTACACCTGCCTAACTAACCCAGAAAACCACCAGAAGACTAGCAGAACGGAGTCTCTGGAGCCAAGCGCAGACGAGAGGCCCACAGAAGAGGGTAGGAAGGGCGGAGAGGCGGTGCATGCTGCACGGACTGGCGGGAGGGAGCTGGGGTGGAGGGGCAGCCTGCCGGCCAAGCAGAGCCCCTGAGTCTGGCTGGCAAAAGCGGAGGGGCCAGAGGGAGTGTGTTCCGACAGCAAGCGCGACTTAGCATCTGGGAGATCATAAGTTAACAGCTCTGCTCGGAAAGTGGGAAGGCTGGAGGACAAAGGGAGGGAGAGTTGCTGAGCCCTCAGATGACAGAGCTCAGTTTGTTGGGGAACAAAGGTGCTAGCCAGCGCCATCTCCCTCGCCCCTCCCCCAGCCAAAATCCCAAAGGGAACCAGTTCCTGCCAGGGAACTTGCTTGCTCCAAGCAAACACCCAACGCTGTGCTTCTGTGGAGCCAACCCTCCGGCAGCGGGTCTGACTCCCTCCCGCTGCCACAGGGCCCCTCCTGAAGTGGATCACCTAAGGAGAAGCGAGCTAAGCCTACCCCTCCAGCCCCCGTGCACATTGCCTACCCACCCCAGCTAATATGCCAGATCCCCAGCACCACAAGCCTGGCAGTATGCAAGTAGCCCAGACGGGCCACGCCACCCCACAGTGAATCCCGCCCCTAGGAGAGGGGAAGAGAAGGCACACACCAGTCCGACTGTGGCCCCAGTGGTGGGCTGGGGGCAGACATCAGGTCTGACTGCGGCCCCGCCCACCAACTCCAGTTATACACCACAGCACAGGGGAAGTGCCCTGCAGGTCCTCACCACTCCAGGGACTATCCAAAATGACCAAACGGAAGAATTCCCCTCAGAAGAATCTCCAGGAAATAAAAACAGCTAATGAACTGATCAAAAAGGACTTAAATAATATAACAGAAAGTGAATTTAGAATAATAGTCATAAAATTAATCGCTGGGCTTGAAAACAGTATAGAGGACAGCAGAGAATCTCTTGCTACAGAGATCAAGGGACTAAGAAACAGTCAGGAGGAGCTGAAAAACGCTTTAAACGAGATGCAAAATAAAATGGAAATGACCACGGCTCGGATTGAAGAGGCAGAGGAGAGAATAGGTGAACTAGAAGATAAAATTATGGAAAAAGAGGAAGCTGAGAAAAAGAGAGATAAAAAAATCCAGGAGTATGAGGGGAAAATTAGAGAACTAGGTGATACACTAAAAAGAAATAATTTACGCATAATTGGTATCCCAGAGGAGGAAGAGAGAGGGAAAGGTGCTGAAGCTGTACTTGAAGAAATAATAGCTGAGAACTTCCCTGAACTGGGGAAGGAAAATGCATTGAAATCCAAGAGGCACAGAGAACTCCCTTCAGACGTAACTTGAATCAATCTGCATGACATATCATAACGAAACTGGCAAAATACAAGGATAAAGAGAAAATTCTGAAAGCAGCAAGGGATAACCGTGCCTTAACATATAAAGGGAGACCTATAAGACTAGTAACTGATCTCTCTTTTGAAACTTGACAGGCCAGAAAGTGTTGGCACGAGATCTTCAATGTGTTGAACAGAAAAAATATGCAGCCGAGAATCCTTTATCCAGCAAGTCTGTCATTTAGAATAGAATGAGAGATAAAGGTCTTCCCAAACAAACAAAAACTGAGGAATTCGTCACCAGTAAACCAGCCCTACAAGAGATCCGAAGGGGGATCCTGTGAGACAAAGTACCAGAGATATCACTACAAGAATAAAACATACAGACATCACAATGACTCTAAACCCGTATCTTTCTATAATAACACTGAATGTAAAGGGATTAAATGTGCCAACCAAAAGACATAGGGTATCAGAATGGATAAAAAAAAAACAAGACCCATCTATTTGCTGTCTACAAGAGACTCATTTTAGATCTGAGGACACCTTTAGCCTGAGAGTGAAGGGATGGAGAACTATTTATCATGCTACTGGAAGCCAAAAGAAAGCTGGAGTAGCCATACTTCTATCAGAGAAACTAGACTTTAAATTAAAGGCTGTAACAAGAGATGAAGAAGGGCATTATATAATAATTACAGGGTCTATCCATCAGGAAGAGCTAACAATTATAAATGTCTACGCGCCAAATACCGGAGCCCCCAAATATATAAAACAATTACTCATAAACATAAGCAAACTTATTGATAAGAATGTGGTAATTGCAGGGGACTTTAACACTCCACTTACAGAAATGGATAGATCATCTAGACACACGGTCAATAAAGAAACAAGGGCCCTAGGGGCGCCTGGGTGGCGCAGTCGGTTAAGCGTCCGACTTCAGCCAGGTCACGATCTCGCGGTCCGTGAGTTCGAGCCCCGCGTCAGGCTCTGGGCTGATGGCTCAGAGCCTGGAGCCTGTTTCCGATTCTGTGTCTCCCTCTCTCTCTGCCCCTCCCCCGTTCATGCTCTGTCTCTCTCTGTCCCAAAAATAAATAAAAAACGTTGAAAAAAAATTTAAGAAACAAGGGCCCTGAATGATACATTGGATCAGATGGACTTGACAGATATATTTAGAACTCTGCATCCCAAAGCAACAGAATATACTTTCTTCTCGAGTGCACATGGAACATTCTCCAAGATAGATCATATATACTGGGTCACAAAACAGCCCTTCATAAGTATACAAGAATTGAAATTATACCATGCATACTTTCAGACCACAATGCTATGAAGCTTGAAATCAACCACAGGAAAAAGTCTGGAAAACCTCCAAAAACATGGAGGTTAAAGAACACCCTACTAAAGAATGAATGGGTCAACCAGGCAATTAGAGAAGAAATTAAAAAATATATGGAAACAAACGAAAATGAAAATACAACAATCCAAACGCTTTGGGATGCAGCGAAGGCAGTCCTGAGAGGAAAATACATTGCAATCCAGGCCTATCTCAAGAAACAAGAAAAATCCCAAATACAAAATCTAACAGCACACCTAAAGGAAATAGAAGCAGAACAGCAAAGGCAGCCTAAACCCAGCAGAAGAAGAGAAATAATAAAGATCAGAGCAGAAATAAACAATATAGAATCTAAAAAAAACTGTAGAGCAGATCAATGAAACCAAGAGTTGGTTTTTTGAAAAAATAAACAAAATTGACAAACCTCTAGCCAGGCTTCTCAAAAAGAAAAAGGAGATGAGGGTTGCCTGGGTGGCTCAGTCGGTTAAGCGTCTGACTTCAGCCCGGGTCACAATCTCGTGGTCCGTGAGTTTGAGCCACGCGTCGGGCTCAGGGCTGATGGCTCAGAGCCTGAAGCCTGCTTCCAATTCTGTGTCTCCCTCTCTCTCTGCCCCTCCCCCGTTCATGCTCTGTCTCTCTCTGTCTCAAAAATAAATAAATATTTAAAAAATTTAAAAAAAAAGAAAAGGGAGATGACCCAAATAAAATCATTAATGAAGATGGAATTATTACAACCAATCCCTCAGAGATACAACCAATTATCAGGGAATACTATGAAAAATTATATGCCAACAAACTGGACAACCTGGAAGAAATGGACAATTTCCTAAACACCTATACTCTTCCAAAACTCAATCAGGAGGAAATAGAAAGCTTGAACAGACCCACAACCAGCGAAGAAATTGAATCAGTTATCAAAAATCTCCCAACAAAGAAGAGTCCAGGACCAGATGGCTTCCCAGGGGAGTTCTTCCAGACGTTTAAAGCAGAGATAATACCTATCCTTCTCACGCTATTCCAAGAAATAGAAAGGGAAGGAAAACTTCCAGACTGATTCTATGAAGCCAGTATTACTTTGATTCCTAAACCAGACAGAGACTCAGTAAAAAAAGAGAACTACAGGCCAATATCCCTGATGAATATGGATGCAAAAATTTTCAATAAGATACTAGCAAATCGAATTCAACAGCATATAAAAAGAATTATTCACCATGATCAAGTGGGATTCATTCCTGGGATGCAGGGCTGGTTCAACATTCACAAATCAATCAATGTGATACATCACATTAAGAAAAGAAAAGATAAGAACCATATGATCTTGTCAATCGATGCAGAAAAGGCCTTTGACAAAATCCAGCACCCTTTCTTAATAAAAACCCTTGAGAAAGTCGGGATAGAAGGAACATACTTAAACATCATAAAAGCCATTTATGAAAAGCCCACAGCTAATATCATCCTCAATGGGGAAAAACTGAGAGCTTTTTCCCTGAGATCAGAAATACGACAGGGATGCCCACTCTCACCGCTGTTGTTTAACATATTGTTGGAAGTTCTAGCATCAGCAATCAGATAACAAAAGGAAATCAAAGGCATCAAAATTGGCAAAGATGAAGACAAGCTTTCGCTTTTTGCAGATGACATGATATTATACATGGAAAATCCGATAGACTCCACCAAAAGTCTGTTAGAACTGATACATGAATTCAGCAAAGTTGCAGGATACAAAATCAATGTACAGAAATCAGTTGCATTCTTAAACACTAACAATGAAGCAACAGAAAGACAAATAAAGAAACTGATCCCATTCACAATTGCACCAAGAAGCATAAAATACCTAGGAATAAATCTAACCAAAGATGTAAAAGATCTGTATGCTGAAAACTATAGAAAGCTTATGAAGGTAATTGAAGAAGATATAAAGAAATGGAAAGACATTCCATGCTCATGGATTGGAAGAATAAATATTGTCAAAATGTCAATACTACC
>NW_026058563.1:25765-26162 GCF_023721935.1 Panthera uncia
GGAGGCATCACAATCCCAGACTTTAGCCTCTACTACAAAGCTGTAATCATCAAGACAGCATGGTATTGGCACAAAAACAGACACATAGACCAATGGAATAGAATAGAAACCCCAGAACTAGACCCACAAACGTATGGCCAACTCATCTTTGACAAAGCAGGAAAGAACATCCAATGGAAAAAAGACAGTCTCTTTAACAAATGGTGCTGGGAGAACTGGACAGCAACATGCAGAAGGTTGAAACTAGACCACTTTCTCACACCATTCACAAAAATAAACTCAAAATGGATAAAGGACCTGAATGTGAGACAGGAAACCATCAAAACCTTAGAGGAGAAAGCAGGAAAAGACCTCTCTGACCTCAGCCGTAGCAATCTCTTACTCGGCACATCCCCAA
>NW_026058564.1:0-26159 GCF_023721935.1 Panthera uncia
GGGGGGGGGGGGGGGGGGGGGGGGGGGGGAGAGAGGGAGAGAGGGAATCCTGAGCAGGCTCCGCACTCAGCACAGAGACTAATGCAGGGCTCGATCCCACCACCCTGGGATCATGACCCGAGCTGAAATCAAGAGTTGGTCACTCAACCGAATGAGCCACCCAGGTGCTCCTGGAGCCTGTGCTCCTAACCCCTGTGCTATTACATCTGCCATCAGATGTTCATGAGAGCTAAGCATGCGGAGGGAGCGGCTTGCGCTGGTTCTGGAGAGCAAATGAAGGATGGGAGGCAAGACTTCCATTCCCTACTTCTAGAACCAGGGCTTGGAAGGCCACTCTGAGTGAGTAAGAAGCCTAATTAGAACTTCTCACTGAAGACCTCGCATATTAACACTGCAAACCTACCATAAACAGGCAAACCATTCTTTCAAGGCATGCAAGGAAAAGCCACTGCAGTGGAACTGGACTTCAGGGGTCCTCCATACTGAACTCTGCCAGATGCCTTTACTCCCTTCCAGCTACAGCAGATCTTCTCAAATTGGGGAGCATTTAAAAATTCTAAGGATGGGGGCACCTGGTTCATGAGATTGAGTCCCACGTAAGCTCTGTGCTGGGGTGTGATAGGGTAGAGTCTGCTTGGGATTCTCTCTCTCCTTCTCTTTCTCAAAATAAATAAATAAAATAAAATAAAATAAAGTAAAATAAAAATGAAATGAAATAGAATGGAATGGAATGGAATGGAATGGAATGGAATGGAATAAAATAAAATAAAATAAAATAAAATAAAATAAAATAAAGAACATAGCATTATGTTTGAGTACCTAAACACCACCTTTCATTTTCTCACCCCCTATAATGCCCCTTCATCTCCCATCATGGAAGCAGTCACAACAGAGTTTATTCTCCTTCATAGAAGGGATCCAAACCTCTTACTATTTTTGCATCAAAAAGAAGCAAATTATTTGTTTAGCCCCACCCTCCCCCACCTTGGCAATGGAGAATACCAAATCCTTGAATGTGAAAGACTTCGCCAAATTTTTTAATTTTTTTTTTTTTTTTACCTACTTTTTAGATATTTTTCAAGGCAGCTGCAAAGACCGAACTCCAAGCGTGATTCTCTGGTTCACTTTTATAGATCATTTCTGCAGGACAGATTCCTTCTTTTGGTTTATGACCCTCAACTCCAGAGCTGGGCCTGCGTTCCTCCCACACCACCTGTAGTTCTGTCACAATCTGTTACCACAGCTCTTTGTTCTACTAAACAGACACCTAAAAGTGACAGGCCTCATTCACTGGCCTCCTGATAAACAGCCACAGAAGTCAGCCTCTCGGCCCCTCAATACTACCCCAGAACTTACTCCTGGGAATCTGACTACCCAGAGTCATTACTGAACTATTGAGGTCCTCTGCACACGCCTCTAACACACGAGGGTGGCCCCCATCTTGGTGAGTTTGAGGCATTTCAGAGAAATGCACTCTGCCTCCCACCATACGGCCGTCTAGGAAAGCAGGAGAGAGAAACAGCAGACTTCCTGATTCCCAGACCCGGGCTTCATTCTTCCTTCACATAAAAATGCTGTGGTAAAATGAGCAAAATCCACGTGACAACAGCACCCTTAAAAATTTAAGGAAAGGTCTACTGTAGGCCGAGCCACTAACACCACTTTCACCCCCTCGTGTCACTCCACCTCAGGCTGGTGTATTTGCTTACCCCGTGATTTGAAGGAACAGCAAGATTTTTGTTAGCATCACTGTTATTCCTGCCACAGAAGTCCCTGTATTTCCCTCCCAAAGCCAGATTTGCACCCATATTACTGAAGGATCTATAGTTAAGTAGAAAATATTAATTATTTGAACACAGTTTAAATGTAAACAAAATTTAAATATGGCAGCCCCTTAATGTTTTGCCCTTCTATGTCGTGTGTATAGGTAGAACACAATTTGAGATATATAAGAAATAGAACAGTTTCAAGTAGGGTATACTCTATGTAGCCAAATCCTTTAAAATTACATATATTATTATATCATATAAACACATCATTTAGAAAAAAGCTCTACCACATGTGTTATTATTTTATTTCTATGGAGTTCGGAATGTTTTAGACCCACTAAAAATGGATGAGTGGCTCAGTCTCTGAGCTTCCTAGCAGCTAGGTAAAAAAGGTAAATATAATCAATTGCCTGTTTCTTATCTTTATAGACCATAGGGGGAAAAATGGGCTAAAATAACACAAGGACAAGAAGAATTGTAAACGGTCTGAGTGACTTCCCCTAAAGGACACTCATTGTCTACTCCATCATGTCACCTGGACAGGGGTTTCCTGTGGCTTCTTCTCTCCAGGGCTATGGGAGGAAGGTGTAGCAGGCATGCGACTGTGGCCTGTGGGTGACCAGCCACTGGGAGGAGCAGGCAGATGACTGCATGACAAAATAATGATGAAAAACGATCTTGACAGGCTAGAGCAATGAGCTGAATCTAACAAGATGAAATTAAACAAGGACAAATGTGAAGTGCTTTTCTTAGGTCAGAAAAAAACCAATGGCATAAACCCAAGATGGAGAAGATATGGCTCACCAGCAGGCATTTAAAAAAAAAAAACTAAAAACTAAAAACAAAAACAACAAGAAAGCACATTAGAGCTCTTAGCTGAAAAGTCACTAAAAAACAAAACAGCCAAAATAAAAATTTTAGTGCAATTTTGTCTCCCTAACAAGGAGCATAATTGTTCCATTATATTCTGAGATTTTAGTCTACATTGGGAATTAGATTCTGGGCACCTTGTTTTATTTTTGTGGAAGATGAGTATATCCCAGCATTAAAAACAAGTTTGGAAACAGCCAAGTAATCATCAATAATATCCTGTGCCTAACACACAGCTTGCGTGTTATTTCTCAGGTTGACTGCTCACTTTAAAATGAGTACGCAGGAGAAAAATAAATAAAACAGAAGAAACATATACAACATGGAGTGCATTTGGAAGAAAGTGCCAGAATGGTTTGTCGACTCTGAACCGCACATTTCTGAAGAGTGGCTGAACAGACAGGGAGATTCAACTTGCGGGGAGAAGGTTCATAATAACTGTCTTCAAATAGCTGAAAGGTTTACAAGAATGCCCAAGGTGAATTTAAGGGCTCTAAGTGAGAATAGCATTTGTAAAAATCTTCAGTTTTTAAAGTGCCTTCTTTAAAAAGAAAGAAAGAGAAAGAAAAGAAAGAAAGAAAGAAAGAAAGGAAGAAAGAAAAAGATTTTACCATCACATTAGGTCTGGAAGGTGTTATTGCTTTGATATTGGTAATATTTCCGTTTTTATACATTAGGATATTTTGGATTAAAAAGGTGAAATGAGGGTTGCCTGGGTGGCTCAGTCGGTTAAGCATCCAACTTCAGCTCAGCTCATGATCTCGTAGCTTGTGAGTTTGAGCCCCGCATCCGGCTCTGTGCTGACAGCTCAGAGCCTGGAGCCTGCTTCACAGATTCTGTGTCTCCCTCTCTCTCTGCCCCTCCCCTGCTTGCACTCTGTCTGTCTCTCTCTCAAAAATAAATAAAAATTGAAAACAAATTTTTAATGTGAAATGATGTGAGCAAGATCATGCAGCCAGTATGTGGCAGGGCTGAGACACAACCAATTTGCTCAAGCTACAGTGAGACACATTTAAATTCAACAGTACGTGGAAAAATATCTTCCTCTGAGTCATATCTGTACAAAGTGCAAATCTCTATATTTCCCCATATATTAATGAAGGGGAATTAATGAAGTAATGAAGTACAAGTATTTTAAGAACTGGCCATAGTAGTGGCTTTCAAATTTTTTGACCACACTCTCTAGTAGAAAATAAATTTTATGTCACCACCAAGGGCATACACAACCAAGAATAAAATGGAAACAGAAGCTCACACAATAATACTAATAATTCCTGTAAGTGGTGCACTTTGACTTTTCTCTATTTTACTTTTTTAAACTACTGATCTTTATCCACTAAATCTCCCATCATGTGGAACTCGAAACACTGACGTAGACTTGGTGGGAAAACCAAGAATTCCTTCCAACATTGGGATTCAGTAATTCTGGGTCTCCCCAAGCTGTGTTATATACTTAAACAAACAAACAAAAAAAAACCCAAACCCTAAATTGAAGTGATTTTTTGTTTCCAGTTTATTGCTTTTACTCTTATTCCAGCTCCTTGGGCTTTCTCACTCTTGATTCTATTTCTGGCATTATCTCTCCCCACCTACACTACACCACCTGAAAACTCTTTCTTTTCCCTTTACCTGAGTAATTGATGAAAATATTAAACTGTATAGAAGCAAGAACAGATTGTAACATAAGCACAGTTGTTCCCACACGGCTGTGTTTATGTACACATACATCCCTCTTCATTTCCAGGAATCAGTCGCACATCCTCTGATCATATTAACAACTACTCTACTTTATTTTTGTCCACAAGGCTGAGAAGTGGTGTTCCACGCGTTAAGACGAAGAGAGGCCGCTACTAGGATAGGGGGTGGTTGGTCCCGAGCATTAAATGAGGTGATATATGCTGAGCGCTTTAGACAACATGTGGCACGAGGAAACTGCTCAGTAGTTGTTAGCCAGGACGACACCGATGGTGACGGTGAGGACATGACAATTATATTCCTGTAGCTCAGTAGTTTAGAAACTCTGCTGATTAAATATTATGTGGTCTTGAGAAGACTTGTTCAAGCGAATCTGTCCTGCCTTCTAAAAAAAAAAAAAAATCACCTTTTTTTTCTAAGCCTTGTTCTAATTTTTTGAGCAGTGCAAGGTTTTAACATCTTTACTGGCCTACTGTTTCCCTATCCTTTATTCCTCCTTTTTTTAAGCCAGAGCGCATTTTCATCTCTCAGTTCTTGAGTCTCACAGGCTCCTCGCGGCATTTCCACGGTGTTGCCAGCAAGTTGTCTTGTGCAGCGGCCTCTGCATCGGGCGCCACTGGAGACTTGAGTTGACTTAAGAGGGTCCACAGTCTTCGGTGTTTGTGTGGACTCTGTTTCTCTCCCAGCAGGGTTTTCAGTTTGGAGATTACTCCTTTTGAAGAGCAAAGAAAGGTGGGGCGCCTGGGTGGCTCAGTGGGTTAAGCATCCGACTTCGGTGCAGGTCACGATCTCACCGTTTGTGAGTTGGAGCCCCACACCTGGCTCTCTGTGCTTCAGATCCTCTGTCTCCCTCTGCCCCTCCCTGGCTTGTGCACACTCTCTCTCAAAAGAAATAAACATTGAAAAAAAGAATAAAGGAAGGAAATAAGGCCCAATCAGCCTGGTCTTCTAGCCACCTGTTAATGCCATGCTGTCCTCATTAACAAGAGGGCCTGTCATTTCGTTGTTCACTTTATTCTAAAAAGCCTCCTTTCATTTGGGGGTTCGGGCTTCTTGACACATTCAGGTGATGGTTTAAAGTCCCTGGAGCCAGCCTGAGGGGCTTAAATCCCACCCCTGCCCCTTACTAGCTGGGGGATGTTGAGCAAGTTCCTTTTGGTGCTTAGATTTCCCCATTTGCAGAAGGATTAATGTCTTTTTCGTGGGGTTGTTGGGAAAAATTAAGAGTTGTAAAGAGTTTAGAACAGTGGCCAGCAGAAAGCCAGCCTTGAATACCTACTGGCTGTTCCATATTTTTATATGGAACTCTGAAGGCGCTGGCCTTTACTTTCTCTTTAGAAGTCTGTGTATAGAAGGAGACTTTAGAAAGGTTCCTGGGCGCCTGGGTGGCTCAGTCGCTTAGGCGTCCAACTCTTGATCTTGGCTAAGGTCATGATCTCACGGTTCGTGAGATCGAGCCCCGTGCTGGGCTCTGTGCCGACAGTGTGGAGCCGGCTTGGGATTCTCTCTCTGCTCCTCCCCGACTCTTGTGTGCACTCGTGCATGTACACTCTCTCTCTCTCTCGAAATAAATACACTTAAAAAAATAAAAAATAAAAGGTTTCTAAATGTCTAGAGTCTCTTCCCACAGGTGACATTTTCTCTGAACTTTTTGACATCTACTTTCATAAAGGCCGGGAGATGTGTCTGACTACATTCAACATTTATTTTATTCCATGGTACACATACCAGGGTGGCAAAGTCATTTCTCCTCCAATTTCCCATCACTTCCCTGTTGGTGCCTTTCCTCCTTACGGGTCCAGTATCAGCCTTCCCTGGTATGTCTTCTAACTTCTAAGCAATGGAACCATCAGCAGGGCAGGTCAAGATGTGTCAGATGGTCTCTTTGTGGCAGGATGAACCTCCCGCGGATGTTAAGGTCCCCATTGCACTGTAACTTGCCTCCTTGCCAGTGTTTCGAAACTTTCAAGTAATAATAATGGGCCTGATACTGAGGGTGAGAGTATTTCCATCTGGAAGCAAAAATGCTTGCCAAAGACAGAGGTAAATTATTCAAGGGCATCAAGATTGAGTTTCTGTGCAGTTGTCAGCAGGAAGACAGCAAACTGAGGACCAATGTACCACACACCTTCAGCCGTTGGAGACAAAACGCCGAAACACAGCCTTACCCTCAGGGAGCTTCCAGTCTACAATGGCTCTAAAGTTAACTTGTCTCCTGTTTCCAATTTAATCTGGAGTAATGGGTCTCTTACTCAACGAGGCAGAGAGGAATCTCTCTTCCTTCACGTTTCGTTAAATTCCCAAAGCACCTAGCTCAGTGATGTTCCTTCCTCCAGCCCTCCAAGGAGTCACTGACTTGGTAGGGGTCCTGCTTCCACTGAAATTCAACAGTGACTTTAACACACCCCCTTCACCTCCACACAGAAGTTTTGAGGAAGGGTCAGCTTGTTAGAATAATAAACTGACATGAATTCAGAATCAGGGCAACTTTGAGAGAAATGATGCCTGTATAATTTGGGAGGGGTGGTGTCCCATAATTTGGGAACTATGGAGTCTGACAAGTGGTTTCTTTCCCATAAAACAGAAGAAAGATGGGGAAGGAAGAAGAAAACGTGTTGGCTTTGGGGAAGTTTCATTCACTAAAGGAAAATGAATGACAATTAAAAAAGCAAGCTTATTAAAAGTTTGCAATGGTTTTTACACTTGATCTTAGCCAAAAGGCCGAGAAGCGATTGCAATGGTTTTTAATGAAGAGAAGGGTCCTTAAATTGTCTGATTGCTTGATTATTTAACCTGGTTTCCCTTTTGGTTAAAACAACACTTTCATTTCCCTGACCAGGCGAAACCAATCCATGTGGGAAACATTTCTTCTTTTAAGAAGAAAAAAAAAAATTTAGTGTTTTTATTTATTTTTGAGAGAGAGAAAGAGCATGAGCAGGGGAGGGGCAGAGAGAGAGGGAGACACAGAATCCGAAGCAGGCTCCAGGCTCGGAGCTGTCAGCACAGAGCCCGATGTGGGGCTCAAACCCACGAACCACGATATTATGACCTGAGCCGAAGTCAGATGCTTAACTGACTGAGCCACCCAGGTGCCGCCTTGAGGGAAACATTTCTAACTGGTCGGGGGTGGGGGGGAAGGTGCCTATTCTCCTTCACCCTCTAGTTTAATATTTCTTTACATAGATATTTCTCTTTTCTTCTGAAACAATACGGCATTTTGATCAAGGCCTATTACATCTCGTGATCATCCTGGACTTTGTCCTCACAGTTTCCAAAGTGATCAGTTTCAATAAAAGAACTTTAAAAAACATGATTTAAAAAATTTTTTTATAATAAACTGAATAATGATATGAACAGCAAAAGTGACGTCCTGAGTAAGCGTATCAAACAAAACATATTTAATGTGAAACACGATGTAACCTTGCTGGATTCTAAGTAAGCCTCACATGTGCTCGGGGTCAGGGCACAGAGGGGTGTCATGGGGTGGTGGGGGTGACATGTGTGTGCTAAGTACGCTTAAGGACAGTGATGGGTTCCAGGGAGGGTGGTCGGGTGGCCTGGAAGGCCTCACTCTTGACATGGCACCAAATTATTTGTCTTTATTAGACACCTGAGCAAATGAGCCTGGGACACAGGACAACGGATCCAGCCAGAACTGCGCCAGGGAGGGAAGGGTGACTGAGGTCACACACAGCCTGTCGCCATCTCTCTTATGTACGTCCTGCGCCTGATGATGCGGCTTCTAACATGAAGACACAGCAGAGGGCTGCTGGCAAACAGCCTGTCATGTAGTCATTAGGAACAGGGATACTCCAGAGAGAAAAACAAATTCTAAGAGACAGGCATCTCAAGAAAAGCAAGACTCTGCAAACTGCAGACACCAGCCAAGGGGCGGGTTTCACCTGGGCCCGTGTGTAAAGGGCTGCTGGCTGCCTACTGATCTTTCCTGTCATACCTGGGCAAGAGTGACAACAAATCACTGTCAGTCACCCCATCTCCGAATGCAGAGGACGGCAGTCCATGAGCACACCTCGGGACCTTCCTATTTAGATTACCAGGAGGATGAAGAGAAGAGAAAACTGATTTATTGATTCCATGCACGCTGGATGGAATCAACGGACAGGAGTTTGACATTTAAGACCCCGATCAAATAGCAGTGGGAACTGCTACTCTGGTGGCAGCGACTCCCCCAGTGACCCGGGGCAAGTCACTTTACTTCTTTGCTTCAGGGCTCCGCGTCTGGAAAAAAAGGGGACTGCCTTGTTCAGTGACCACAACGGGAGACTGTGGGGCTCAGCTCAGGTGACTAATGAAATCCAGACGGGGCTTGGCCCCCTTGCGCGTGCTCTACTGGGGCAGTCCCAGCATCTTAGAGATCCGCCAGAGGGTGTGAAGCGAACTCTGCCACGCTCCAACATGAGGTCCTACTAACAGGCCATCTTTGAACAAGATGGACGGCACATTCACCCTCTCGGGATAGATTTGTGCTTGTAAATACTTCCAAATACACTGGAAAGTGAGCGCCACACAAACCTAACATACGAAAAGTGGTAAGGGTCCACTGGTGTTAGAGGAGTATACCCCTGTGCCTCTGAAATGGTTTACAGAGCGCGGTTCTGATACACGCAAAAGACTCCAAGCCCATCTCCCCACAATATGTGGCTTGAGGTAATGCTTACCTGCTCTATGTGAAGGTTGTTCTCACCTTCTGCATTTTTGTTTTAAGTTCAGGAACATGTTAGCTGGGAATTTCTAAGTTGTCCTGCAACCACAAAACCAGAGCAATCTATCCAGACCCAGCTTCTGAAACCATGGAAGGAACCAATCACTAGTTCTCTTTGGAATCTAACGAAGAGGTAGTGAAAGCCCCAGGAACACAGGTTCCTCAATCGCACTATTAGCAGACAAAGGATTCTTTTTTCATGAGCAATAAAATTTGAGACTATGCACTTTGGGATTTGGGTATACTTCGTTTCTGTGAGAGAGATTTATAATGCAAAGGGTACAGTTAATATGCTGTGATAGTTGATTTCATGTGTCAACTGGGCTAGGCCACGGTACCGAGATATTTGGTCAAACATTCTAAATGTTTTTGTGAAGGTGTTTTTTAGATGAGATGCATTTAAATCAGTAGACTTTGAGTAAAGCAGATTACCTTCCATAATGTGGGTGGGTGTCATCCAATTGGCTGAAGACCTTAACAGAAAAGGACTGACCTCCCCCAGAAGGGGAATCTGCCAGCAGACTGTCTCTGGTGCAGCTCTTCTCCAGGTCCCCAGCCTAAAAGCCAACCCTGTGAATTTTGGGTTTGTCAGTCCCCACAATCACATGAGCCAATTCTTTAAAGTAACTCTCTTTCTCTGCGTATGTGTATATATCTATACACACACACATCTACATACACAACCTATTAGTTCTGACTCTCTGGAGAATCCTAACACTCACACTGTGGTAAATACTGCCATTGCTCACCAACATTTCCGGTTTTCTCTCCTGGGTCTGTAAAACAAAAATTACACTTTCCAGGAAACTGAGAGTAAACCATGACCATGTTACTTGCTTTGGCTAACAAGATGGAGGGAAAGTGATGGCGGGGGGGGGGGGGGGGGGGGGGAGGGTCACCACCGGTGAAAGCATTTAAGAGGTGGTATGATTGCTTATGCCCCTCCCCTGTAGCACGGAACCTCAGTCCCACCGAGATGGTAGAAACAAGAGTCAGAGCCCCCAGGTGACCACGATGAGCGGGAATCCCACCGGCTGGCCCCTGTGGACGTGGAGCATGAGTGAGCATCATTTGTTGTTTCAAACCACCGAGATCTGGGGGTTGTTTATGATTGATACACCACTTGGGGAAAAAAAAAAAAAAAAGTTGTCCTGGTGATTTGTACTTACTGACTGAACCCTTTCAAGCCCCTGTCAAGAAGTGATAAATTATTGAAGCATAGCATAAAGTGTTTTCTTTTTGGTGTGCACACAGTAAAACCCTGTGAAATGTTCCTGTTCACCTTTCCTCAGTTATTAAAAAATAATTGTTTCCAATTACTCTGATCTTTAAAATAAAGCAAGACAAAATGCCACATATACTTCCCCGGAACTGGCACCACCCCTTTCCTCCCTCCTTCCCTCTCCTGCCCCCCACAACATCCTTCAACCAGGCAATTGTTTGAAATCACACGACTGGCTCCTGGAACAGGAATGCTGTTCAGCTTGGGGAGGGAGAGAGGAGGAAGGCCAATACAACGTCCACACAATTGTCTGGTATTCATTCAACCTCAGTGCCCAGATACATGTGCTGTTCCTAGAGACCGCATAAACTGCTCAGAGAATAAAGCGGGGTTGTGGAAATCTCATTAATAAACTGTGAAAACCCTCTCAGCGGGAGTCACATAATGCAGAGGGGGCCGCCTTGTGCCAAGCAACGTGAATGCTTGGTGCTCTGCTCCTGGACAACATCACACTCCCACACAGCTTGGATCTGAGAGAAAGGCTTCCCAGGAGCCCCTCCCCAGCGGGGGTGAGGAGAAATTCTCCCCCAATCACGGTGAAGCAACTGGAACCTGAGTAAGTTTACAAACTCCAGGCTTTGCTTTAATGGAAACCACTGCCAGACAGACATATGTACGTGACTGGCTCCTCCCCTGCTGTGTTTCATGAAAATTAGAGAAGGACACTGATGCCAATGCTCCTGAAAGAAGGCAAGAAAACCTAACCAGTCTAACTGCACAGGCAGTGCAAGGTGACTGCAGACAGACCTGGCTTAACTGGGGTGCTTTTTGCTAACTGGAGTTTGGGTCTCCCCCGCAACCCCATTCAGATTCCCACTGCTGTTGCGGATCCCCAGCTCTACTTTCTATCCAGGTGACAGAATCAGAGGCTGAACTTCTGACCTCACAAACCCTGCTCAGCCTCAGACTGAAACCGGAGGCCTCTGTCGAACATTTCCACTCACGCATTTTGTGTGGCAAATCGAAGGCGATGGGCTAAAGAAGGACGTCTCTAAAATGTTTTAATTACCGCCGCATGCATCCTTTCATCAGACAAGTAAGTAAAGCAATCAGAGCATATGACACCGCTGCAGCCTTGGGTTGAAATCACGTACAGGGAAACAGCTTTTCTTTCTTTTTTTATTCTTTTGCTTTCTGCACACTGACACAGAGGTAAAAGGAAACGACTGAAACTTAAATAGGAAGGAACGCGTCGCAATTACATTATCACAATTCTGTACATTTCTCTTCCTCGCAGGTCAGTGAAAAATCACCAACTATTATGAAATGGGACAAGTGGAAGTCACAAAGGAACCCCCCAAAAATCTCATAAAAAAATATACCCCAGTATGAAAAGTATTATACTCCTGGTGTCTTCACATCCTTCTCTTCTGTGTACTTATATACAATACTGAAAAGAAAAAATAAATATGTTGAAAAAAACCTGTGCTTAAGTCTCACAACAGCAAGTTCTAAAAGCAAATAGATGTTGGCCTAACATCTCTGCAAATTTAAAGGGAATTTTCATACGACACGATAACGTCTAGGACTGAAAAACTAATTTCATGAATCTAGACGTGCGTCTGATGTCTTACAGGCCTGTGTTCTAGTGCTGGCTGTACATGTGACTGCAAACTGAGACCAGGAGAACAAAACAGAAGGGATGTGAAAATCCCTAGAATCTAAGAATGTTTTATAATTACAGATTTATTATGCTGGTAGGAAAGCAAATCAGTAAAGCCACCAGGGGAGACTTCAGATTAACAATAAAAAACATTTCCATCCATCTCTCCAATAAAAACTCTAAACTTGCTGTTTACTATTCTTTAATTACAACGCAATAAACAAGGGCTGAGGAGTTTTTGTGGGGTTTTTTTGTTTGTTTTGTTTTGCTTCTGTTCTTGTTTTTAAAATACTAAAAGTTTTATTCTGAGTTCCCTTTTAAAATATCAACCTTTGGTGTTACCCAAAGTTTTGCTCACCTAGTCCTCTTGTGAACACTTAAACCGGACCCTTCAGGGTATGTGGTAGTCCATGAGAACAAGACGAAATGTGAGAACTAGGGGACTCTGGTCAGGCTTTCACCGGAGGTGTTCTTCCCACCCTCTACCCCCCTGCCTACTGAGACTCCGACACGGCTCCTCAAAGTGACATTAAAAGGCATTTTGACCAAAGAACGTAGCACAAATTAAACAAGTAAGTGGGGATCCTCTTTAAGAGACAAAGATGTAAATCTCGGGGGGGGGGGGGTGCGGCTAAAGAGAACTACTGCTGATTACATCGTGGAAAAAGTTACATGACGGGAATCATCAGAATGACGGCAAAAACACGCCTGGGAAACTGGACAAGCGCTAGATGTGGTGTGCATGTGACAGGATCTAGCCTGTCACCACTCACAGGCGGCTACTGCTATCAGCTGTCTGGAGATGGGGAGAGAGCATAACATTTCTAGTAAATGGAGGGAGTAAAATAAGAATAATATAAAAAAAAAAAGAGAGGAAATTTTCCATGTTGGGAAGACTAAAAAGCCAGCAAAAGATGTAAAAAAAAAGAGAGGACGTGAGAAAATGTGGTACTGTAAGAACAGGAGACAGAACACCTACAGTAAGTCAGGATACTTAGTTCAGAGCAGAGATACAGCTGGAAAGGCGGATGAAGAAATTACCCAGAACCAAAGAATGCACGTCCATAAAAAACCTGAACTCCATTTGAGGGATGGGACCAAAGAGTGGGGATGGGTCGAAGGGCAGTTACCACGGTTTTGATGTCTCTCCCTTCCCCCTGAGAAACTCAAATACGACTCTAATGATAATTGTTTAAAACAAGGTACTTAAAAGTAACTGTAATAATCATAGCGACATACTAGCAGACTAACTTTAGAACCCTATTTCCTATTTTTTTTTTTTTCTTGCCAAACTAAAGGATGCAAACGTCCACAACAGGCATTTGAATGTTTAAGACAGAAAAGGACACACAGGACAAGCTGACTGCCAAATGATGCAAACCAAAGACAGCGGGGAAACAGGGGCCATCGTTTGGGCTCCAACTGCCACTGTGAGAGGCGGTGTTGGGGGAATAGAATCAACTGTATTCAAAAGTACCGGGTTCTGGGTCAGTATACTAATGCCCCTCGGTTCTTCATTAGTAAAGAGAGGGAAGGTGAGAATGCCTATTCTAAAACTCCAGGAGGCATCTTAAAAAAAATGGTCACAGTGAAGATCCGAGATATAAGAAGTTAAAAATTAACAAGGCAAAACTAAAACTAAACTTTTGAATTATGTAGAAAATCTGCTGGGGATCCTGATTATAAACAAAAAGGCTTATTTTGGATGTTACACAACTGTACAGTGAGAGAATATTACCATTGTTTCCACGGATAAATGCATCCCCGTACTTATTCTTCAGCTGTCCATTTACATATTCTTCCGTCTGCTCCAAGGCTATATTCATGTAGCCATCCAGGCAAGCCAGGACCCCTGGAGGCAGATTTAGTCAAAGAGAAGATACTTAAAGCAAGTCAGAGTTGAAAATTACAGGGTATACCTTAGAGCTGACAATCTCTTTATTTGTTAGCTCTTACATGCTTAATATAAAAATTCACACTGTAAATGAAACTCAGATCGGTTCATTTTGTGCCACTGTGAAGGAAGGCTAAGAAGCATACAGTGTGAAAGCAGTCATATACCCACTGCTAAGAGGGAAAACATCAAACTATCACTTGCTTCGTGATATGTGTGATAACAACAGCAAGTTCTAAAGCCTCCCCCAAAATAACAGAACAAGCATGTTCCAAATAAGACACCATCCTTTGAAAGCTAAAATCAGGAGTGGGCAATTATGCAGGAACAAATGACCACTGGCCAAGACTCCTTGCTTCCAGTGGCATTTCTTACTTCAGCCACTAAGTGAAATATGGGTCTGGCAGATTTATTGCATTCTTTCGCAACATCTACTGCAGCAGATGAATGTACTCCAGGGTTAAGAGGAAGTCTCCGCAATCTGTTAAAATAATAGAAGAGGAGACAGCAGGTGCTCCTGAAGGCACATCTTAAAGCTGTGACTCACAGTGAAGAGCAGCTTGAGAAGAGAGGGCAACATATTGCATTATAACACATCCCTTTCTGTTTTGTCACAGTTAGAATATTTTCAAATCCAGACTAATATAGAAAAGTGGCCCAAGACGTTCTGAGGAGCTTTTAAGGAAAAGCTGTTTGAGTGAATCTTTTTAATTGTGTTAAAATGGCATAAATTGTACAGGGCAAGTTTTTTGTTTGTTTGTTTGTTTTGTTTTTTGTTTTTTCCAAAAGGTGAAAATATATAAGCCTCTAAGTCCGGGTCTCTAACTTAAAGTGGTATTTTCTAGAAAAAAAAATTAAGTGAAAACAAACAGTACAAACTTGATTCAATTAGTCAAGTCGATGGCTTCATTTGGCCTCCGCTTCGTTAATATGCTCCTCACTCTGCCTCTGCCCCCATTTTCCTCTAAACAAAAAGTTTCTTTTCCCAATTGTGTGTGTCATGAGAACACAAGACGTTAACCTAACGGAATTCTGCTAGAAGCTGCACACTTTCAGAGAACCAGAATAGATTATGGACAATTACTAACAATTATTTCCTATCAAAAGAAAGTTTAGGATGTAACTTTGTAGTTTATTTCCTGCTGTATCATTCTACATCAAAACCATAATCCTAAATGGGCAAGAAACTTCTGAAACATGATATGCAAATCTATTTTAAACTTAACTAAAGGCATTCCAAAATGAAATATTCACTAATAAAAATATCCCTTCTCCTGGCAAAGGTTGTTTTACGAAAAAGATTCCAGGAGGTTGTAATTGTAACCCCCTCCCTTCTCTAAGGGATAAACTACTATGAATAACAGAAGAAACAAAGTTTTCTTTAAACTTCAAGAGAAATTGTTACAGAGAGCTGGGTTTTTTAATTCAATCATTATGGTTACTAGCCATGTGAAAGGCAGTTCAGCTTCACTAGTAAACAAAGAAACAGAAACAAAACGAAACTATTACTTGTTGCCAATTAGAATGGAAAAGTTGAAAACAAGGCTAATACAAGGGTTGGTGAGAACACAGAGAAGAATAAACCCATCTGCCCCGACTAGAGGGCCACTTGGCAAGCTCATTAACACAGAAATCCTAGCCCAGAGGATTTCTTCTAAAGAAATACTTGGACAAGTGTTCAAAATACATGTCAAAGAAGCGGAGTTGTTTACTTAAAATAGCAAAAACTCGGTAAATACCTACATGTCCATTAACAGGAAACTAGTTAAAAACAAAAACAAAGTGGTGGCACATCCACACAAGGTACTCCTATGCAGCATTAAACATTCTGTAGTGTCAGAGAACTGAATGCATTTTTTTTAATGTAAAAAAAGAAAATAAGGGCGTATGTACAGATGATTCCATTTATATAAAATTATGCTTATATGGACACAGGTCCCAATTGGTAAGCCTGATGATCTCAATGGAAAATCTGGAGCGACTGCTTTCTTCTATATACTTTTCTTCATTATTTGCTTTGAACTTGCTTAAAAAAAAAAAAAGAAAAAGAAAAAAGAAAAAAGGAAAAACACATATATTACCTTTACAAATTCAAAAAATTGAATATGTATTTTTTGAAATACATATTCAAAAAATATGAGGATAGAGAAAAAAAAGTCAGGCTAGGCTGGCTAATCTCCCCAATGAAGTAGATTCTGAGAAGACAGTGAACATACCATCCCTACCCTAAATGGCGAATATGTTCAAATCTCTAGAAGTCTGGTATCTCCTTTGGGCTCATCAAAAGTTTATGGGTGTAAAGCGGTACATAGAGACTTTCTATCTCAGTATTCAGTATAAATCCATTAGTTCTACTACAAAAATCAAACTAAACTGGAGGTATGTTGTTGATATCAAGAAACTAAAGCCGTACAAAAACAGTAGAGTGATTTCTTAACAAGGCTTTTAAGTTAAGCTTGAGTTGGGAGTCCTAGCTCCTCCCTTACTAGATGGGGATAAACAGGGATCTCAAAGGATTTACGTGAAGATAAATTGGAAATTGAAATGATTAGCACATAATGGACACACAGTAAGTTCTCAGTAATATTAAATTTGCATGTGTGGAAAGAGGAAAAAATTCAAGATTACTATCATCATTCAGAAAAGAGACAAAAGGCTTTACTCTGCTAATGAATTCATTATCTGCACCCGTGAAATATTCCAGGTAATTAAACATACTTAAATTTTGGAAGATTAGGAATTTAGTAACTTTTAAAAATGGCATGTGAGGGGCGCCTGGGTGGCTCAGTCGGTTAAGCGTCCAACTTCGGCTCAGGTCATGATCTCACGATCCATGAATTCGAGCCCCGCGTCGGGCTCTGTGCAGACAGCTCAGAGCCTGGAGCCTGCTTCAGATTCTGTGTCTCCCTCTCTCTCTGACCCTCCCCTGTTCATGCTTTGTCTCTCTCTGTCTCAATAATAAATAAACATTAAAAAAAAAAAATTAAAAAAAAAAATGGCATGTGTGATACCATTTTTCCCCCACAAAGTTAATTTCAGTAGTGTCACAGCCTCTTAAAAAGAGCATTCTCTAAAAGAAAAGAAAGGTGTATCTGGAGTCCAAGCATATTGTAAGAGTGGGAAGTTCATGTTGTAAAATGATACTGTCTAAACAGCTGCTTGTCATTCGTGAATACTTTGGCAAAAATGAATGCTGCTGGGCTAAGGTGTTCTTCTGTACCTGGTTATTTATGCCCCAGGTGACTGAGAACCCTGGCTCTTACCAGGGAGCTTAGGCACACACAGTCTCAAAGCACAGACAGGAGACAGCAGTCACACAAATCACAATGGAAGTCAGAAGCACACACTCTGCTACCTGCACTGTCTCCAAAAGGAACTATCTCAGGGGTAGAAAAGAAACAGGCATAAAAACTATGGAGAACCCATACTTTTTTGGTCTCCTGGATATGTTTAAGACATTAATAAAAACCAGTTAAGTCATATTTACTTATTTAGTTGCACCAGTGAGGATGAAGCATGAAAACATTACCTCGATAATCCACTCCAGAATTCAATTTTACCACAACTGGTCGTCCAATGATTTGCTTTAAGAAGTCACTCGGGGTTTGTTTCCGTAGACTCATTGTAACAATCCTGATCAAAAATCTGAAAGGGGGTAATAAAAGTGAAGGCAAAAGTTAATTATTCAACAACAACAACAAAAAGCCTGGAAACCTTTAACGTATCTGCAGGAAGTCAAGTATCAAAGGACCACAGATGAAGACTCAACATCATTCACTACTGCTATCACAACAGGGCAGCTGACACGTTTCCAGTACGTACAGCGAAATACTAAACGAATGCATTATCTCACTCAGGTAACCCATAGCGACCCTATGACACAGCTTCACCACAGCCCCCTGTATGAATAGAGCCCCTATTCTTAATCGCTTGTCACTACTGTCTCACACACAGTCAGTATATGCATTACAGCCACGGCCACCTCCATCATTTGCTGAATGCTTTCTCTATGCTGAGCACTCTGCTAAGATCCTTATAAACACTATCGCATTTGATCTTTGTAGGAACCCTGGGAAGAATGTCTTAATACCTCCATTTTGCTAATGAAAATAACAGCTCAAAAAGTTGAAATAATTTGCCCCCCAAATGTGATGGAACCGACATTCAAGCTCAAATCAGTCATATTTTAAAGTCTATGTTATATGATGTAGACATATTTACAAATGACTGATGCCAAAACAGCGTTTCTCAAAATAATTATAATCATAATTGAGAGCTAGTATTTGAGTGTACTGTATGTCAGCACTTACCTAAGCGCTTTTATGTATTAATCCATTTAAACCTCACTACCTTATGGGGCAGGTATTGTTTTTAATCTTCGTTTTACAGATGAAGAAAAAGACACAGAGGTCCTGCTCTGGCACATGGCTAGTAAGTGGATGACCAGCCCATGCTCTTAATCATAACCTTATATAGCCTCCTGAAAGTTGCTAATGCAGCCAGAGATTTTGATTTCCTCTATTATAATATATATACTCTATGTAATTATCTTTTTTTAATTTTTATTTTAATCACCTGGTGCTCATCACAAGAGTACTCCTTAATCCCCATCATTTATTTCACCCATCCCCCCACCCACCTCCCCTCTGGTAACCATCCATTTGTTCTCTACAGTTAAGAGTCTGTTTCTTGGTTTGTCTCTCTCTTCTTTTCCCTTTGTTTTGTTTCTTAAATTCTACATATGAGTGAAATCATATGGTATTTGTCTTTCTCCAACTGGCTTATTTCACTTTTGCATCACTAATACTCCCTAGCTCCATCCATGTCATTACAAATGGCAAGATTTCATTCTTTTTATAGCTGAATGATATTCCACTGTATATATACACCACTTCTTCTTTACCCATTCATCAGCTGATGGACACTTGGGCTGCTTCCAAAATTTGGCTACTGTAAATAATGCTGCTATAAATAAAATCTGGGGTGCATGTATCCCTTTGAATTAATGTTTTCATATTCTTTGGTAAATACTTTCATAGGGTAGTTCAATTTTTAACTTTCGAGGAACCTCCATACTGTTCTCCAGAGTGGCTGTACCAGTTTGCACTCCCATCAAAAGCGCAATAGGGTTCCTTTTTCTCCACATCCTTTGCCAACACCTGTTGTTTCTTGCACTGTGGATTTTAGTCATTCTGATAGGTGTGACATGATTATCTCATTGTGGTTTTGATTTGCATTTCCTTGATGATCAGTGATGAGCACCTTTTCATGTGTCTGTTGGCCAGCTGTATGTCTTCTTGGGAGAAATGCCTGTTCATGTCTTCTGCCCATTTTTTAATTGGATTACTTGTTTTTTGGGTGTTGAGTTTTAGAAGTTTTTTTTATGTATATTTTGGATACTAAACCCTTTATCAGATATGTCTCTTGCAAGTATCTTCTCCCATTCCATACGCTGCCTTTTAGTAAGAAAAAGTCTTATTCAAGAATAGGACTCTGAAATACAGAGTATTATATACCCAGATCAAACATACATAGTTGCCAAAGACTCCTTTCAAAACCCATCTTGTTATATAACTGTTATCTGGCTCAAAATATTCTGGTAAACCAATGTAACAAAACTGTGGTTACTTAAGCAAAAACTGATAGCAAAAGGAATTTGAAAATTAATTTTTCTGTTTCAGTCAAATGAAGCTATTCTTTAGTAGCCATATAGTATTGACACTTAAAAATCAGTATGGATACAATATTTGAAGGATTCTGCTCAAAAACTCAAATTGTTTTCAATCAACATTTTCGTAACACATTCTTCCAGAAACAGCCCAGCTTATTTCACTCCAAATCTGTTCACTCAATGACCTGAATTCAGGGTTAGGAACATTGTTTGCAGATCTTCTCAAAGTGAATCTGTGCTGGCTCAGCAGTTTGGGTAAGGTAGAATGCTAGGTTGTCGGCTTTTCATTTCTTCAACAAACACGTGTCTGTCTGCACATATTTTCAAAGAAATTCACAAACATCTCATTCACACAGGTTCTGACCTTAAAAAACTTAGAATCTAGAAGAATTTAAACTCTTGTTCAAAGAGTGTGAGTAAACAAAGGGAGTATAATTTCAGTAAAATAATTTTCTGTAACCATGAAAAGTCAACATCCTAAGTTAAACAAAAGAAAATGCAAATTTCACAAAGTATTCTTGAATTTGGAGCTGTTATTTGGACCATTCCCTACTCCATCTCCCCAAGACTTGAAAGACTTTAAAAATGTGATCAGCTAACTATTTTATTCAGGAAATTTTAATTTAACTTTTCCACTGGATTGCCAGTTTATTTTTGTAGCTACAGTCTCAACAGATAAGTGGAATTACAACCGCTATTCAGTACAATCACTATTCATTCAAGACTCAGACCACACAACAATTTTATGTTGTTTTGAACACAAGAAAAAATATTACAAAGTAAACCTTGTAACAGATTCAGTACTCTTGATGGGTTTAGTAAAAACAAACTAATCTTCCCATTCGTCTATAAACTGCCTCATTTATGTCCTGAACACGTGCTGTTTTGTGGTTGAACAGGCCAGAGAGACTATTAACCCCAAAGGCCTAATAGAGACTCAACTCATGAGTCAGGCTCATTTCCTATTAGATGGGAAATCCCATTATGGCACTTTCTAGGTACAAGACTTGAGATGAAACTAGCTGTTTATCTTGTGTTAAAAAAAAACACTACGATGCATTGTCACGTGAAAATCTAGTTGACAGGAATATTATTAACTACCTTGTCCAAAGTTAAGTTAATGACAGAAAAAAAAAGACCACAAACCTCGACAACTGCTGGTATTAATTATTTTTAAAATGTTACTCATCTTCTTTCTTCACCTTTTTAAAGAGCATAGATAATCTCCTTCTAAACTCATCAAAGATCACACCTCTGCCATTAAGCCACATTTTTACTCCAATTAACATCAATCTCTTCCTGAAGGCATTCAACACTTCTAACTTTTGTACAGTGCCTAAGTGAGCGCCCAAGTGTCAGGCGCAGAGGCTGGGGGTGTGAGACGAATGAGACACACATAGCCTTGGGCCCTCAGACTTTGCGCTCCAGAGCTGGCACAAGGACAGGCCAATGGAGAACTTTTTTAAAAAGTTGTAATGTATTTGGACAGAATTGTGCAGGGAGCAGCACACAGAGAAGCTCGCTTAGCGCAGGCTTGGTGGGTCAAAGGATTCCTGGGGGAGACATGTGAACTGAGTGGGAAGGAAAAGGAGTCCACTGGCTGAAAGGACAGAAATCTTGGCAAAGGCAGCAGACTGTGTGTTTGGGTTTGAGGAGAAAATGCTACACAGGCAAGGAAGACAAAATGTAGCTGCAGAAGGGAGAAGGGCCACATTTCTGGCAGGCAGGGCAAGTCAGGCTAAAAGAGCTTGGGCTCCAGCCGCTAAGTCAGTTTCCTAAACATCAATCAATTGGCTCACTTCGGGATTCTGATTCGGCGGGTGCGGGAAAGAACCCTGGAACCGGCTTGCACATGCCCAGCAGACTCTTCTGAACTGGCAAGTATGGGGAACACTGTGTCAGTGGAGGGAAACACAAGGGGGTTCTAAGGAGAGATTCACATGAGCTCCACCTGCAACTTCCACAGCAGAGTGGAGGTGACCAGCTCACTTCGTTCTGGCAGGATGCGTTTCCCATTTGGTTGGGATTTGATATCATCTGTCACTACTCTCTTTTATATTCTCTACTTTTTTATATACAAGTCCTTTCTCCCTCAAAGGACTGTGAGCCACATGAAAGGAAAGACTAATACCAAGCTTTGCATTTATTCTCCAGGACATCTTAGTTCTGCAGAATCTCTTGGGAAAAAAAAAAAAAAAAAAAACACATTTTAAAAGTTATTTGAAAAGAGGGTGGTTGCTTCAAACACATTTTATCCATCACTTTAGGAGGCCACGTCTTTTACATTCATCTTCATTAGGCTTCCTGGGTACTCCCTGTTACTTAATGACTGGCCCATGAATCCATTTTGTGTGAGTAAATTGGTCTCAACATCACAATTTTTCCCATCACTTGGCTCACGTAATTTTAAGTGTTCATCTTTTAAATTGGTTACAGCAGAAGGAACAGTTCTGACCATTTCTGAAGCGAGAGAAAAGCCTCTTGAACCATAAACACATAAGAAGAAAAAGGCCTCCTTTCTGCAGGGGTCACCTTGATAAAACTTCTCCCTTCAAAATTAAAGCCATAATCACCTCTATGGCTCTCTCCCTCCCCTGCCTCCTACTCAGGCTTGTTTTAAATGACCTATTTTCAGAAATGGCTATTAAGTCAAAGGCTGTATATTTTCTGCCAGAAGCTACTGAGATGAGAGGTCCAGTATAAGAACATCTGCAAACTGCCCTGCAGAGATTTTTTTTTTTTGGTAAAAGAATGGGGGGAAAAAAAACAAATTTTATTCATCCAACTATGTATGTTAGATTCACAAGCAATTCACACAGTAACCCTGCAAGGTGGTAAGCAGAAGTAAGGCTTTTGGTCCCAAAGCCTAAGCCCTTTCAAAGCTGCCCTTGTGAATATGTCTAGATTCTCCTGCTAAGCCTGGAGCATGGCCACAGACGTGCATGGAGATGTAAGTGGAGATCTGGGTGGAGAGTAGGAGCACTGGAGGGAAAATGCCTCAAGTGACAAATAGCCTGTGAAGAAATACAATGGTTAAAGGTTCAGAAGGAGATCTGATGTGATTTCAAGAGCTGCGTTATTGAGCAGATGATTTGCAGATTTGCAAACCATGCAAATCCTGGTTTCTCGGCAATGTTCACCAGTAAACTTTCACCTACTCATAGCACACTGACAGCTTCGGGTGAAAAAAACGTGAAAAGTAAAAAAAAAAAAAAAAAAAAAAAAAAAAATCACAATGAAACACAACATGACAACCCAAGTAAACACACATAGCCCTGGACGGAGAGGGCATCAGACACGGAGAGCAGCTCCCTAAACATCTCCCTTTTGAGACAGGGGCATACCTGGCCCCCTTCTGAAGGCTTCATACCAATCCCTCCTCCCCACACAGTAGGGGGCTGCTTTCCTCACCCCTCTCACGTGAGCCAGGAACCGCAGCCCTCAGGGTACCACTTTCCACTTCTCAGGCCGTTCTGTAGTCTTCCTGTTGACCAGTCTCCCACGGTAGGTTCTAAGCTTCTCAGAGGCAGGGAAAATAGTATCCCTGGTTCGTAAGCTCACTAGCCAAGCCTGTGGGGGGCATTTAATGTCAGTGCCAAGGAAAATCCCTGTCTCTTTCTCCCTGACCCACAAACTACGGTTATAGTAACTAGCATGGTGTCATCTCTGCACTTAAATAGCTACAGCACAGTAATAACTCTATTACTGACCATCAAATAAAAGAAGAATGAAGAAAACTGAAATGTTTCTGTGTTACATAAGAACCAACTGCATGGAGTCAACAGAGATGCTTGTTAAAATGCAGATTCCTGAAGCCTGCTGCTAATCAGACTCCCCGAGCAAGGGGCACTGTCACATTTTTATAAAGTTCCCCAAGTAATTCCTGTAAGCAAGTGGGGACACTGGGAAATGTCTGGAGACATTCTGGAGAAGGGTGGTGCTATTGATATCTAGTAGATGGAGGCCAGGGGCGTTGTTTCACGTTCTACAAACCATAAGATAGCCCTCCACAACGCAGGATTTTTTGGCCCAAAATGTCAACTGGTCTTAAAGCAACAAAGAATTTTAAAAAACCTTCAAGGTATAATAAATGAGAACAGCTCAATTCTAACCAGATAATAGAGTACAAAATACAACTTATTAGATCCTTTATTCTGACATAAAGAGAATCTGAAAACAACTGTCACAAGTCTTGGGGGCACCTGGGTGGCTCAGGTCATGATCTCACAGTCTGTGAGTTCGAGCCGCACATCAGACTTGCTGCTGTCAGCACAGAACCTGCTTCGGATCCTCTGTCCCTCTCTCTCTTCTCTGCCCCCCCCCCCCCCCCCACCACTTGTGTGCTCTCTCTCTAAGATGAATAAACATTAAAAAAAAAATTAAAAACTAAATCTTGAAGGGGCTGCCATTATAAATAATGGATTTCTAATCCTGGTCATGAAAATGGTCAATTTCCCATTTTTCAGTATTACAGTTCCCTCAGATGATTAAGTCTTTGTTCTTTGGTACAATTCTCAAAGGATAGAATAATCCAAGTGATGTAAACCTTTTTTTAAAATTCTCATACCAAATATGCCACAGTCTAGTGAGAGACCACCCAATGCAGGATAAGGAGTACTTATTTACTTTTCAGAAAAAACAATTTGGCAAAGGGTATGAAGATCTAAAAAGACCTTAGTAGAACACAGCATCTATTGTAATAATTTCACTTCTCGGAATCTAGTCCAAGTAAATAATCTGAAATACAGTTTTTTGTTTTCTTAAGTTTAACAAAGTATTACCTGGGATGCTAAAGTGAAGCAAAGGGGCGCCTGGGTGGTTCAGCCGGTTAAGCACTCAACTTCGGCTCAGGTCATAATCCACAGTTCCCGGGTTTGAGCCCCACGTCAAGCTCTTTGCTGACAGCTCAGAGTCTGGAGCCTGCTTCGGATTCTGTGTCTCCCTCCCTCTCTCTGCCCCTCCCCGGCTCACACTCTGTCTCTTCCTTTCAAAAATAAATAAACATTAAAAAAATTTTTTTAGTGAAGCAAAACTTCTCAAACACCCTAAACGCCTCACAGTCAGGCAATGGCTGCATTTATGGGCCCTACACAACGGCAGAATAGGCAGCCAATCAAAAAATAGAAAATTAGAAGTTTTTAGAAAGAACTTTTAAATGAAAGTGGACGACTGTATATACTGTTAACTGATAAAATAGGGAGTCTAAGCTCGAATAGAAAGTAGTACATACAAGAGTAAAATACACAAATAAATGGCAGGCGGAAAGGTTTCAGTGAATATTACTTCCTTTACCATATTCTTAATGTGTTTTCAATTTTTCAATAATCCTGTATTACTAAGGCGTGGGTGGCACACTAAGTCACTACTACCAACCTTATCTGCATCAGCCTAATTCTAGACACTCTAAAAATACCTGCTATGAGCGAGCGCGCGCACACCTATACACAAAAGTCCTGGTGATAGGACTTAACACCATACAACTGTGGACATCCGAAACCTGAGGACTGGGTAAGATGGACTGGGTAAGGTGGGCTGGTCCAGCTCTCAATTCCTGCGTGTCAGCGGAACCATCCCGACGTGGTCGGTGTAGCCCTGGGAACCGAGCGAAGCCTGCCCGTGTATTCCGGGCCCGCTTTCTCGCCCAATCCGCAGGCTAATGTCGGGGTTCCCTCGGGAACTTCTACACCAGGATTGGTCTCAAAAGCCAACTCGGTGGGGCCAGGCAGCTACCGTTCATCCCTGCGTGGTCTAGACGCCCCCCGGAGGGGTGCCGGGGGCGGGGGTGCGGGGGTCTCAGGGCCGGCGACCACAGATCTCCTGACTTCCTGGCCTTTCCAGAAGTGGAGGAGACCGTGAGCGCGGCATCGTGCGGGCACCCGCCATCCGCAGGCCCCGGAATCCACGCTCCGTCCTGGCCCAGATCCGGGTTGCTACTCTCCAAACCCGCCCGGGGCGAACGAACACTGGGGCCTCGAACCGCCCGCACAGCCACCTGGCTCACCTGGTGGCCGGGATCCAAACCTCCTCTCCAGCAGCGCCACTAGCTTGCCTCCGCGGACCACCCGGGTGAAACCGAAAGTGAAACTGCGGCCGCAGGTGGCACTTTTCTGGGGAACAGAGTGCTGCCTTTCTTGGCTACGGCAGCCTGCGAGGACCGAAAAGGCCGGACTTCGCTGGAACGCGCAAATCCAAGAATCTTGCCTAAAGGCGAGGTTGGTGCTTTGGAGGTCAAAGTAGAAAGCGCTGGTGCTCTCTCTTCTAACAGAAAGCAAACACCCTTAAAAAGGGAAAACTGGAAGTGATCTTTCAGCCAGGATTTCTTTTACGCAGAAATGCAAGAAATAGTTTGAAGTCTTACTAAACTGAGTATTACTGCTAGCGTAATGACTACGCGTACCCAGAAAGGTCCTTAATTAAGTTAATGCAAATGAATAAATAAAACAGGCAGCCTCAAATCTTTAAATCCACTTTTGGGTTTTTAATTTTTTTTTTAACGTTTATTTATTTTTGAGACAGAGAGAGACAGAGCATGAATGGGGGAGGGTCAGAAAGAGAGAGGGAGACACAGAATCTGAAACAGGCTCCAGGCTCTGCACTGTCAGCACAGAGCCCGAGGCGGGGCTCGAACTCACGGACCGCAGACCGCGGACCG
>NW_026058565.1:0-26156 GCF_023721935.1 Panthera uncia
GGTCCTTTTGAGCTTTAGTTCTATGCTCAGTAATTTTTTTTTTTTTGCCTTATTTTTATTTTTATTTTTATTTTTTTTTAGAGGGAACACAAGCAGGGGCAGAGGGGAGTGGGGGAGAGAGAGAGGGAGAATATCTCAAGCTGGTTCAGTGTTCACATGGAGCCAAACACAGGGCTCGATCCCATGACTCTGGGATCGTGACCTGAGCCGAATTTAAGAGTCAGATGCTCAACCCACTGAGGTGCCCCTTGTTTGTTTTATTTTTAAAAGACGTTTCAAGAACCACTGACCTAAAAAGTTGGCATAGCGAGATCATTAGATTTTAGTTCTTTTAATTTCTCATCCAGGTGTCTTAAGTGTTGAAATGAATTGAAGAGAGGTGGATTGTTTACAGGAAGAGAATCCAGTTAGGAATTCATTTATTCATTATTTCATCCAACATTTACTGAGCACTTAAAGCAGGCATTTACACTTTTAGGCAGTGATGTTGCATTGAAGAAAACAAATATGCTCTCTGGCCTCATGAAGCTTGTATAATACTTGGGAGGAAAGGGAGGAATCAGGGAAATATGTAAATACATGTGTACTCTTAGAATTTATATGATTACATACACATGTGTGTGTGTGTATATATATAAATACACATTGTACATATATATAAATAAATGTATGTGTCAGTAAAAAGTGCTGTGAGGAAAAAAGGCATCATAAATCAAGAGAGCTGCAGCAGAGGAGTTCATATTTCTCTACGATGGTTGGGGATGGAAGACATTACTGGTGACACTTGAAGAATAATGATTAATGCTATATAAAAATTTTTTGTGATTACCTTACTTGATCTTCCAACCACGTATAGAAAAGTACGTGGAGCAGATGACGTTGTTAACCTTCCATGGTTCTCCTTGGACTAGAGTATCAAAGCCGAAATCCTTTGCCTCTCCTTATGTCCTGTCTCCTGCTTGTGTGTTCCCTGTGCAGAAACGATGGCACATCACTCCTCAGATGGGCCATGTTGGTTCAAAGCTTGTAGGAATTGGCTAGGCAGACCAAGGGTAAAGTCACTCCAAGGCGAGGGAACTGTAGGGATTCTTTTAACACGCAAATCAAGATGATTTCCCTCTTTTCAAAACCTTCCAGTGGCCCAGCATCACACTGAGATCCAGACCAACATCCTCTCCCCTCCAGTGTTTATTCACTTGCTCCCGCAGACTGGCCTTCTTTGCTGTTCCTTGTACGTGTCAGGTTGATACTTGCCTGGCACTGGTCATTCTCTTGGCCTTGAACACTTGGAACTTGCCTCTTCTTTCAGGTTCGCACTCAGATAGGACTTCCTGTGGTAGCCTTCCCTGATGACCTTATCCGAAATACCCTTTCGCCCCTCCTTCAGACCCTCCTGTTCTTTGTAATAGAACTTACCCCTGATGTTGCTTTTTATAATTGGATCTTCTTACCTGCAGCATAAACTCTAGGAGGCCAGGAGCCTTGTCTATTTCAGTTTAATCCATAGTTCTTAAGACTGCTTGACAGTGTTTGACGATCAGTAAATATTGTGATGAATGAATTCATTTTGCTGACAAACAGATTGAACTTCCAAGTGGTTATTTATGAGCTTCCAAGTGGTTATTTATCAGGTCTGTAACTATTACGCAACTGATTCTGTTCTTATTCCTGAGCCCGTGTCTTTTCTACTTCACGATCCCGTGGCACATACTGTTAGAGTAGCATGGTTCACTTAAAGAAATGGAGGGCACTCAGTAAAACTGAAGGTGTGCGCATGTGCAGGTGCGTGAGCCCACGCTCCTGCCCCCCCCCCCCGCCATTTTGTAATGATGCCAGTTGCCCAGAAAACCTTAGCTATTCTGAAACCATACTAGCTACTTTGAACGGATATTAAAAAAAAAACATTAAAGTTGCACTGCCCTGCCCAATGATGAGGGGTTTGGGATTTTTTTTTTTCTTCTGGTAGGACTTCTATTTTCTAGCTGGATGGTGACATCATACATTTATGTTAGTTCTTGTCTTAATGATTCTTGGGGTGCTGCTTTGCCATAACTCTGCCTTAGAAATCTGCCTTTTATTTGCCTAGAATGCTGGTAAATTGAGCAGCACAAATGTAACCCCTGTGTCCTCCTACAGTCGAAGTTTGTGATGTTCCCCTCTGGAGTAGATTTCTGTGTACAGAAGGCCACAGAATGGCACTTCGGGGTGCTCCCAGAGATGGAAGTACAGAAGTTTGATATTTCTTTGAGGTTTGCCAGTATATGATATTTTGTTGGCTTCATTATATTTAGTGTTGAGAAACTCTCAAATCTGACAGATGTTTCCAGAATGATTTTGGATTCAGCGTGTAGCCTCTTTTACTCCTCCCTCACGTCAGCCCTGTCCACTCATTACAACTATCATCTCTTTCAAACAGAACGTGACAAAGGCAGGAGAGGATTTTCCAGTGGCCTGTGTTCGACATGGGCTGGTGGGAAGCCTCCCTCCCCTGACCTGCTGAGCGGGGCGTCCTGGGCCACCGCTGATGACCGCAGCACCTTATCCTTGGGTTTCCCACACTGCTGTTGATACAGCTTCAGCCTTTGCTTTTTGGGCTTCTTACTCCGTGAAAGCACTCTGAGCCCCAAGGGGCAAGATCTGTCTTGTCTCAGTACCTTCCATGTCTTCCGTAGGTGTCACCAAGCGCCCAGCCAGTGTTCAGTTGACTGAAGGAAGGCATAAGCAAAGCAAGCTTAGCAATTTGCTTATTTATAACATTTTAAGTTTTGTGTTTTAGAAGGATGAAATGTTTTTGGTTCAACCGAACAAACATTGACTGAGCACCTGTATATCAAGATACTGAATGTGCAAAGGTGAACTGGGTACCAGTTTCTTTTCCACCTCCGGTTGTAAATGGCGTAGCTCTCAGAAGGCATGTTCCTGCTGGAGATGACCTGTGTTGAGCTTTGAGCAGCATTGGGCATACCCGTGTCTCCATAGCAGCTTTCCTGATCACACCCGTCAAAGGAGAGTTTGGGTACCCATCTCCTCTGCCCCTAGATGCCAGTTATAGCACTTAACCACAGGGCATCCTGTCCGCGTGTATGTCTCTCTAGGCTCCTGGAGGGCAGGCACCGGGAAGTTTTCATAATTCCAGTACCTGGTGGGTAGCAGACACAAAATATATCAAACAGAAGGCACTGTGTGCTTGTTCAGCATGAACAGATGAATGACAAGGCAGTGGTGATGAGAACAGAGCAGAAGGAAGGGCAACGTACAGATTCATGTTCATTATGTTTCTGCTGATTCACTTACCTACCTGATGGACTGGAATAGAAATTTTATACTAGCAGTAAAAAAAATAATGAAATAAAGTAAAATATGCTAAAGGGAATTTCAAACATTTAAGGCTCATTTACATATCAACGTTAATGTTTAACATTCATATTTTCAAATATTCATATTTCAGAAACAATCCCAATACTAATGGATAATAGTCCTTTGTATATTTGATGGCAATAAGTTACTTGAAAGTTCGTGAACGATCATTAACTCATTGTAGCTTTCTACCAGATTAGTACAGATTAACAGTTGTATTTTGCCTCAAAGGCTTTTGCAGTTACTGAGGGTATTATTAACAACAAGCTGGTTAACACAGAGAGAAACCTGAAATATTTTTAGCTGGTGGGAAATGAACTGTATCATGACTCTAGGAAGTGATATTTATTTTAGTTTAGCAAATGAGCTCTCCGGAAGACCCGGGAAAATACATGTCTTGAGGTTTTCCCTGCAGAGGCTCAGTTGTGGCTGCCGTTAACAAGAGCAGCATGGTAAGTCTCCTCCTCTTTCTTGGTGGCCCTTGAACTTGGGTTCCTCTGGGGTTCAGAGGATCCTGTTTCTGGGTTTGAGGCACAGGACTAGGTAGATGAAAATGGTATGTTGTGCAGAGGCTCGTTAACACAAGGGTCTAGACCTTGGCTCTCTGTCACCTGGGGTTCTCTCCTGGGCTCAAGGCTCTTTAACTGGGTGCAGGACCTGAGAGTCTGGCTCACCAGCCCAGACCTCTTCCTTCTGCCCGACCTGCCGACCACCTGCTGGATGTATGCTGTCTGCTTTCCATCCCGCTGAATTGTGAAACTTGACATTTACAGCTTATCGCCCTCTTTTTCACTCATTCCCCTAGCCCCCCCCTCAATTTTTCCTCGTGAGATACCCCTTTTCATGTCCACTCTCTTCCTATCTTTGTGCAGCCCCCAGACAGTCAGCTACCATATTTCATCAAATTATTTTCAACAGAATGCTTTTCTCATATGTATTTCTTTTCAAATCATCTTACTGCCATAGCAGTTTAAACTTTTTTTTGCTTCCTTAAACCATGTTTTTGTAATGTTTTCCACACATATGGTTTCCTTGCCTCTGTTCTCTTTTTTCCTTCTTTAGGATACTGCTGCAGATACAAACCTTTCTAGAACGTTCGCTGCCGTTAACATGTCACCCTTCACCCCTCTCCCCGCGGTTTTCTTTCCGTACATACCGCACAAGGCTCTATTTTGCCTTCTTGCCTACACAGGTCCAAGTGTGAATCACTTGGCTTGCCATTAATATTCTGTGTGAGCTGATCTCTGCCACATTTATTCATATGGGTATGCCAAAAGTTCCTGTTGCTAGGTAAGCACTGTGAGAACTGTACGCAGGGACACAGTTCTTGCTGTCCACAAGCTTCATCTAATGAGAAATATATACAGTTGACCCTTGACTTGCACGGACCCACGTGTATGTAGATTTTTTTCTCCAGTAAGCCCATTGGAAAAATTTTCAGAGATTCGCTATAATTTGAAACAGGTCACAGATGAACCATGTAGCCCAGAAATATTGAAACATTAAGAAGTTGCATGTGTCATGAATGCATAAAATATTTGTAGATCCTAGTCTATTTTATGGTTTACCACCATAACATACACAAATCTACTGTAAACAGTTAAAATTTATCCAAATGTAGGTTCGCAAACACTTGGAGACCATACCTGGTGTCACTTGCAGTTCAGAGAAATGTAAACAGACACAAAATGCAGTGTTAAATAATAACAATGAAATTAATCATCCTGCAGTTTCATAGCCACCCCTTAGTGCTGTCCCAGTGAGCGCAGTGAGCTTGAATATTGCCAGTATCTGCTTCCACCCCCGCCTGAGGCTTATCATCTCCACGTGAGCGGTTGGTCTCTCCAGGAAATTGCATATGGCAGTAAAAAGTGATCTCTGGGCGTTCTCACTTATTAGTACTTGAGTTTGGGGAGTTCAAAGTCGTATGTGGATTTTTGTCTGCGGCAGGGGAGGGTGTCAGTGCTCTCAACCCCGAGATTGTCCAAGGGTCAGCTAATCACAGGGGGGTTAGATCATTGCTTTTGGTTGTCATGTCTCTTACCTTCTTTAGCCTGGAACATGGCCGCAACCTTTCGTGATCTTTTATGGCATTGACGGTGTTGAAGAATACAGTAATCCCTTCCTTTCTTCAAAAGCATGTTTCTTATTTTTATTTATCTGATGTTTCCTTGCGGCTAGATGCATTCTTGGTCAGAGCACTACATAGGTCACATTGTGTCCTTCTCAGAGCATCACACATGGAGGCACATGTGTTCATCTGTCTTTATTGGGATGTTTATTTTGATCACCTGGTCAAAGTATTGGTGAATTTCTTCACTGAATAAATACCATGTTTTTTCTCCCTTTAATAAAAAGCAGTTTGTGGGGAGACACATTTAAGACAACGTAAATGTCTTTTTCTTCCTTGGACTTTCTCCCCAGATTGATAATTGATCATTTTTTCTAGAATCACTTTTTACTGTTATGGTTGCAAAGGGCTTACCCCTTTGCACTGTGGCACCCCCCTCTCTACCAGTGAGGCTTCATCATTCTGTCATACTCCGGAATTCTCCCTTCTCCTCTGTTTAATTCATTTATATGGTATTCTTATAGACTCATGACTTCCTGTTTTTTAATTATTTATAGTTTGCTACTGTTTTTAATTGTTTTGGTCTTCAGATTGTCCCAGATTTGGCCAAGGAAGCCACTTCAGTGTGCAACATGTCACCATCTTTTTTTTTTTTTTTTCTTTATTGAGCACTTCCTTATTTTCTGTCAAACACAAGATGTTCCAGGCTCATCGTGTCCGTACCCTGATCCTAGGTCTGGAAACACCGCTTTTTTTGAGTGGCCCTGGTTCCTTTAATGGAGAATGGTGTTTAGTGACCAAGAGCTGAGCGTTAGGTATGCTCACTGTTCCTGGGTGTCCTTCTGTTGTGTGAGCCTTTAATGAAATTGGAAACCAGCTGCCCTGATTTTCCAAGGGAGAGACTTTCTTTTCAGACTAGGGAGAAACTATAGCTGACTGTCAGTCTTTGGTTGCTTTAGGAAATGATTGGGCAAAGGGGTCTGTCAATTGCCTATATTCTTGTATTTATTTTTTTTTAATTTTTTTTTAATGTTTATTTATTTTTGAGACAGAGAGAGACAGAGCATGAACGGGGGAGGGTCAGAGAGAGAGGGAGACACAGAATCTGAAACAGGCTCCAGGCTCTGAGCGGTCAGCACAGAGCCCGACACGGGGCTCGAACTCACGGACCGCGAGATCATGACCTGAGCCGAAGTGGGCTGCTTAACCGACTGAGCCACCCAGGCGCCCCTATTCTTGTATTTAAAGGAGAGAATGAAGCTCATTGCATGAATGCAAAGAAGTGTCTGAATTGTATAAGGACTCACTTTGGAATTACTGTTTCAATACTATAATCACGGACACCTCATGGAAAGATAATACTTTGGACTAATGCTCAACCTTTACTTTGTATGACTTACCTCCTTTGTTTCACTTTCCCCTGTGAACATCAGGGAGAAGCCTTGTCATTTTGGCAAACTGGGAAATTGATTTGGGAAGGCCTGTAAACTTCTTGAAGATTCTTGAATGAGGGGCGCCTGGGTGGGTCAGTCGGTTAAGCGTCCAACTTCGGCTCAGGTCATGAACTCGTGGTTTGTGGGTTCGAGTCCCATGTCGGGCTCTGTGCTATCAGCTGTGCTGATAGGACAGAGCCTGGAGCCTGCTTCGGATTCTGTATCTCCCTGTCTCTCTGCCCCTCCCCCACTTCTCTCTCTCTCAAAGATAAACATTAAAAAAAAATTAAAAAAAAAAGATTCTTGAATGAAAGGCAGTTATTATTAACAATTTCATAATTCTAGAACCCTGCAAGAATATCTTTACTAAATATATATGTCTGCAGTATGTAAAAAAAAACAAAAAACCAGTCTCAGGAATGTAATTTAATTTTTGTACCCCTTTAACTTTGAATATTTGATTACATATAAATTTTTTGAGAAGTGTTTTTTTTGGAAATCTTGTATTTTGAAGAATTTTAAATTTACATAGAAATTGTTAAGTATAGTACAGAGAAATCCCATTTACATTAAACCCGGATTCAATGTAACATCCTGCCTTATTTGCTTAATCATTGTCTGTCTTTTTTTAAAGTAAGTTGCAGACATCATGCTCTTTTAGCCCAGATACTTCATTGTGTATTTCTTAAGAACAAGGATATTGCTCTTACATAACCACAGCACAATTAGCAAAACCAGGCCCTTTAATGCTGGTACAATGTTAAACCTGTAAGCCTTCCTCAGATGTTGCCAGTTGTCCCAATAATGCCCTTCATGGCAATTTACCTCTGCCTTTCAGCTGCCAACCCAGAATCCTGTGTCACATTAGTGGGCAAGTCTCTAGTCTGGAGCATTAACTCAGTCTGTCTTTGTGTTTCATTAGTGATATTTTGGAAGAGTAACTGGCCAGTTTTCTTTATAGAAGGTCCTCTTCCCTTGGGTTTGTGTGATGTCTACTGAAGACTGGATTGAGGTTGTGCATTTTTGTTGGGGACACTGTAAGTGATGCTCTGTCCTCTGTGGGTGTCATCAGGAGTGGTGCTGGTTTCATTATTTATAACATTACCTTTTTTGCTGACTTGATTCAGGTGATATCCACCAGGTATCTCGTTTTCCTTTTGTAATTTATAAGTGAGCAGACTATTTAAAAAATAAGGATTTTTTTTTTCTTTTGAAAAGAACCCATCCGTATTTGAAAATATTGGAAAACAGAAAAGCACAAAGTACATTATGAAATTGGCTTCAACCATCCTAGATATAGGTACCTGCTAATAAAGTTTTGGTGTTTTCTTCCTTCTCAAGTGTGTTTTGAGCACCTGCTACTTCCTATTCTAGACTAAGGGGATATCACAATGAATAAAATGTGCTCTCATGGCGCTTACATTCTAGTGAATAATAATAGCTATTATTTCTTTACTTATTGAGATACTGTAGCCAGATTCTCGCACAGAGAGTCGTGACACAGACTTTTCTTTCCAGGAAGCAACTTCATTCCTGCCGGCACCGCTCAGATGGGCTCGTACCCGAAGAACTGAGCACCAAACATCATGTGGCATAGTTTTTTATACATTGTCGATTTTTTTTTGTCTCCCATATATGGTAACACACACAAACATGTAGTCTGATTAAGTGGTCTCATGTTACAGGGTCATGAGGGATGTTATCATGTATGTGCATAGCCAGGCTACCTTGAAGCGCCCCCCCCCCCCCCATTTTTTTTCTTTCCTTAGGGAGGGGACCCTACCACAATATAAATGACAAATAACATGGTATTCGTTTTAGGTGTACAACATAATGATTTGATATATGTATAGATTACAAAACGATCATGAAAATGAGTTGAATTAATATCCACCCACACATAGTTACACATTTTTTTTTCCTGGTGATGAGAACTTTTAAGATTTACTCTCTTTGCAACTTTCAAATATACAATACAGTATAATAACTGTGGTCACATCCGTTATATGTTACGTCTGCATTACATTGATTACAATTATTATTTGTTGAACATGTTATTATGTCCCGTGAACTGCTCTAGGTGCTTTACTTTTATCACTTATTTAATTCGTACAACCTTATGAGGGAAGTGTGATTGTTCTCTCTTACAGCAGAGAATTTAACATATCCAAGAGGTTAAGCAGTTAGAAATTGACATGCCATGCGGTGATTCAGCCAGAGATCATCCTCTTACCCACCATGGCATGTTAATACATTAAAAGCCAAATTTGAAAGTTAGAAAACAAATTGACTTAAGGTGGTGATAATATATTGTTAAAAAATGTTTATTTTGAGAGAGAGGGAGAGAGAAATGGGCAGAGAGGGAGGGAGGTAGAGAGAGAATCCCCAGTAGGTACCACACCCAGTGAGGAGCCTGATGCAAGGCTCCATCCCATGGCCACCAGATCACGACCTGAGCAGGTATCAACAGTCAGACCCTCAACAGCTGAGCCACCCAGGTGCCCTAGGTGGTGCTAATACTGATCTTTCGCCAGCTGAACTCGGGCACCATTGTTAGCCACGAGCTGGGATGCTTTGTACTTGGCTAGGATTTTCTGATAGGCAGCCCTCCACCATCCTCCTCATAAGCACTCACCCCGTTTCCCAGGCCTTGTCCATTCCCACACCGTAATCTTCTCTCTCCCATCCCTCTCCTGCTTTGCCCTTCCCTGTGCCATTTTCCTCCTGATCCAGATGCTGTCCCCAGTGAAAGGAAGGCCCCGGGCATAACTAGGATCTCGGGGGCCTGGAGAGTCTGTCAGCAAGACGATGGGTCTCCTAGGAAGAGAAAATCCTTGATCTAGAAAAGGGAGATCTGTTCTTTGAATTCCAGGTTGGAAGTCTGGGGAAAAAAACGTTTGTTTACTTATTTTTTTTTAAGTTTATTTTTGAGAGAGAGTGAGTGGGGGAGGGGCAGAGAGAGAGGGAGGGAGGGAGAGAGGGAGGGAGGGAGAGAGAGAGAGAGAGAGAGAGAGAGAGAGAGAGAGAGAGAGAGAAAATGAATGAGAATACCAAGCAGGCTCTGTGCTGAAAGCGGGGCTTGGACTCCCGAACCGTGGGATCATGACCTGAGCCAAAGTCAAGAGTTAGACGCTTAACCGACTGAGCCACGCAGGTGCCCTTGTGTTACTTACTAATAAATATGTAAAGGTGATTATGGTACTGTTAGTACTGTATGTCTACTATATACCCGAGTTAAAGATGGGGAGAACTGAGACCGCGGCTACCATATAAAGTTCTGTTTTTCTTGGCAAATAAGTGACTGACTGGCATTTAGGACTACGGTGCCTTCATATTTGGGGGATCACCAATAGTAACAAGATGGGGCCTGGTATAGGTTGTCTTTTTCCATTAGTTCTTTTGGCATCTGTCAGCAGAAATAGTCCAGATTCAAAAAAGTGTCAGGTTCGGGAATACATTTCCCATTAATGCAGAAGCATGGAAAATACCGTTGTGAGGAGAGCACTCTGTTTCTTCGGTTTACTGGAGAAGCGGAGATGTAGAACCTCTCTTCCTGGGGCTTCACTCAAGAACGTCTTGAAAATTGCCCTCGTTAGTAAGTTCATCTGTGGTGGTTAGATGCGTGACAGACGTAGTTACCGGGTAGCCAGGTTGATCTGTCTGTTCATTCCATGGGGCTTGTCCTTCCCATGAGCAACAAAATCATGTACCGGAATATTCCTCAGGGAAGGTGTGGTTACAGCAATCATCTCAACCAGAGTTCTTTTTAGATCTGTTTTTCATCCTTACTTTTCAGGCACCACCGCACTGGCCTAATCGTGCACCTCCCGTCTGCATCACTGTAGGTGCACTGTCCCTGCAGTGAAACCGGAGCCATGTGGCCCACGGCAGAGTGACAGTGTTGACTGTCTGCTCCCGTGACTTTGGGAGGGCAGAGGGTGCTCCTCCAGGGAAGACAGGTGCTTTCGTCCCGGGTGCCTTTGGAATCTATCTGAATTTCAGGTGGCTCTGAGGTGAATGAGGCTTCTGGGGTCCCTTCTCTTTAATATTTTGGGTAGTTTGACTTAACATTAAAAAGAAAACCATTGAAGCTATGAGAGCTTTAAAGCTTCTTTATTTTGCGAGTGAAGAAAGAGGTTGATGTTAGCCATCTCCTCTGTCCTCCATTAAAAGAAGGCCCCAGATATCACTTAATATCTTGGGCACAGAGTCTTCTAGCAAGATAGTGGGTCTCATGTGGAAATCCCTGATCTTGAGAAGGAAGATATATTCCTAGACTTCCAGGATACTTATCTAGGTGGAAAAAAAAAAAAACAAAAAAAAAACCCAGATGTTTTGTTTTGTTTTGTTTTTCTTTAAAAGTCCACAGTGTTAAATAATTTAGGCTGGCAGGCCATACAGTCTCGGGGAACCGCTCAACTCTTCAGGGGCTCATTATAGTACAAAAGCGTGGCCCGGCGTAAGACTTTACCTATGGATGCTGAAATTTGAACATCAGATAATTTTCACATGTTAAAAGATTTTTTTTTTTCAACCATTTAAAAGTGTAAAAAACCTTTCTGAGCTCTTGCGCCATATAAAAACAAGCAGAGAGCTGGATTGTGCCCGCGGGCCCGCCTGTGGTCTAAAGGATGAAACTTCAGAGCTCTCATTTTTTTTTCCAGGTTATAATGGTATTTCGATACCTTGAGAAGTTTGTTCTTCTCACATGTGCTGCAGACATTTTAGCTGGTTGCGGTTTATCATGCCAACGGGTATTAAAATTTTACCAGCCTAAGCTTTTCAAACATGTTTCCAAGAAAAGGACTTAGGCATGAGTCTCCATTATAATTCTAAATAGCGACTGCAGCCAGGGATAATTCTGTTGTACCGACTGTGCTGTTGCTTGTGTTAGGGTGCTTTGGAACTTTCCAGTTCGGCATTTGTACGTAGTAAGTCACAGCTCATTTGTTGCTCATTGTGACTTCTTACGTGTTGCACTGAGCACATTTGAGCCCCTACCATGTACACAAAGCACTGGGAATAAGTGAAGAAATAGGCCTTCGAGGCTTTAGGAAATATTTTGAACTCTGTTTCCAGAATCAACCTGTTGGAGCATTTCTGTTAATAGGCTTGGTCCTAAGTTTGATGTTACGATTTCTGGTTTTCGGTGTTTAATGGAACTCTACCTGCTGCTCCGTTTTGCTGCCAGGCTTGGTAAATTGTGGCCACAGGGTGGCATGGTTCTCTAATAGACTTCATTGGTGTTAAAATGGAAAAGAAAAAAATACTGCAAGGCATGAGAATTCTCTCCCCTATTGTAGCCTGGCTTTCTCTAAGTTGGTTTTTCCATAGTGCATTATTGTTTTTCTTTTTTTTCATAGTGCATTATTAAGATTTAGATAATACTAAACCCCAGTGCTTTAAACCTCGGTGCTTTAAAATCTTTTGTTTATGGAGACAACATGAATTGTATAATGTTTATGATTGGGAAGATGGTAATTAGAACTGTATTTTATAGATTATATTTAATTTAGACAGTAGCCTCAATTAAAAAAACTAACCTGTAAAAACTAGAAAGAATATTTGTGAATAAATGACAGAGATGTCTTCTCAGTGGTTGCAGAGTTATGGCAACGGTACTGGCAAGTTTCTGATCTGATTGCAAGGGTTTGATGGAGGGTTGGGTAAAGAAGGGTAGGGATTCCAGATGGTCAGGAAACAGATTAGTAGAAAAGTGACCGTCCCATCCATGTAGATTAAGAATATTATCGTAGGCTGAGAGCAGAATATGTTCCAAGAGTTTTCGTATATTAGCTGGAGGAAGAGAATGTATTATCTCCATTTGTATAGACAAGGAAAGTAGGGTTAGAGGATTTGAGTCAAGTCTTTGTGGGTGGAGTTTAAACCCAGACTTGCCCAGAGCCCAGACGAATGCTCTTTGCACTCGTCCAGGCAGGCTCAGTGGAGACTGTCCTTGTTGCAGAATGGGTGGATTTGGCAGCGATGTCTGGGGTGTAGAATTCAGAGTTGTTGCTCTGGGCAAGGGGCATTCTGGGCACAGGGATGTGACTGTTTAATATGCCTCCTCCATCCTCTCGGCCTTATTTTTGGATTCTTTTGGTTGGATTCCTTTCTTTTTAATACCCATTCATCAAGTAAATATCCCAAATGTTACCTTGTTAGTTTTCTCCTTTGTCTGACCACCTCCACTGAAAAGTAAGCTTTTAGGAGCACAGAGGTCTTCTTTTCAGATCATTTTGTATTCTCAGTGCCTACAATTCTTCCTGGCACACAAGTGCTCAGTGTTTATGTTTGTATAACCTTACTAGAAATGATACATTTGATTTTTCCCTAAATTTGATGTTTTGTGAAGGTAGACTCCCAGGAGGAACCTGACTAATGCAGGCTTGCTCTGTCTTTCCTTTCCTAGGGCGACTGTGTGGTTACGGTGTTGCTGGCTGAGGAGGACAAAGTTGAGGATGATGTAGTTTTTTATTTGGTATTTTCGGGTTCCACCCTCCATCACTGCACAAGTACACGGAAGGTCAGTGCTGATACGCTGGAGACCATTGCTCCTGGTAAGTACTGGGTGGAATCTTCACTGGCCTTTGCTGGTTCTCAAATACTTTTTTTTAAAAAAAACTGTTTTATTTGTTTATTTATTTGTTTGTTTTTGAGAGAGAGAGAGAGAGAGCACAAGCAGGGGAGGGGCAAGGGTGGGTGGGCACAGAGGATCCAAAGCGAGCTCCATGCTGACCAGTTGATAGCAGTCAGCCCGGTGTGGGGCTCGAACTCATGAACCTGAGATCATGACCTGAGCCAAAGTCGGATACTCAACTGACAGAGACACGCAGGCATCCCTGATTCTCCAACACTCTTATTCTGTGTTCATTAGTGTGGAGTAAGAGGAAGAATGGATCAGGGTGACAGAACTCTTTCTCGTCAGATCTTTATTTTAAATACACATTAAGGTAAAACATTTTGTTTATATATTGCTTATTCTACGAAAATCTGAGACTCACTAGAAATTAGCAAAATAAAATGGTGTCATAAGTTGAAAGATAAAAATTAGGATCAGCCAAAATATTAATTTATTAGAATATTGAGGTTTGGGGGAAAGTAAAACATGTGGAAGATTCAGGTTCTCACGTGGCTACCGTGCTGTGACTGCAGATTTGACGCTGAATGTCACAGGGGCAAAAGCAGAGGTAGAACGATAAGTAACATATGCCTCAGAATCTAAGAGGGACCTAAGAATCTTTCATAAAAGCCAAACTTTCCAAATTATGGTTCATGGTGGAACGAGGACCATGTTTAATCACTGTTTAACAGAATTCAAAGGGGAAAGTATTTACTCGTTAAAAATTCTTTACAAAGTCACAAAGTCCTTGCTACTTCCACCGGAAACAGCTGAAAAAATGGCTGTCTCTTCACCTATCGCAGTACCTAAAGGTGTGCCGACGTGTGTTCCGAGATGAGCTCATTTCCTTAACTGGCCTTGTTTCACAGTTAACAATTGACCACTTTTCATCAGAATGCAAAACAGGGCACATTGAGGGGTAAACCCCTAAGAAGTGTTGACAGTTAACTTGTTCTTTAGACAATAAAGTAGACTTAGTTCTTCCTGAAATGTTTCTTGTTCCCAGTGTTTTTATATAACACTAATTCCACTGTGTTGAAATAGGTGGTGTAAAAAAACTACTACTTTACCAAGGGCTTTTAATATCTAGTCTTGCCAGTACTGGATCCTGTTGCCAGTTTTTCATTGCTGTGCCATTTAATATAAATTAGCTTCATGTCTGATACCCACCAACTGCTGGAAATTATCCTACAGTTAAGAACTGAGGTTTATGACAGTTGAAAGCTGTATTTAGCTTTCTGCTTGGCAGCAGTGGTTTTCAAAAATATAGTACAGAATTTAAAGATTCTTGACAATTCCTATGAATATCTGCCCCCCCCCCCGGCCCCCCACCCCTGCAAATTTTTAGGGATTGAAAATTTAACAAGGAGTTCAGGATAGATACTGATTTCTTCTTTAAAGCGTATTAAGTATCCTCCTCTGTAACCTAAAGCTCCAAACATCTTGTTTCCTGTGATGTATATCGTGTCAGAAAGGCTTATCTGGAACTTGAGGTCCCCTCTGGAGCAGGTGCCATCCAGTGTCACCTTTGCTAAACACCTGCCACGTGTGAGAAACAGTCCTCAGCAAGGAGAGTCGTCAGTCCCTGACTGGCGCACGTGTAAGAAAGAGTGTCCGTAGATACGGGGAGGATGCCAGTAGCTGTAAGAGAAAGGTCAGGGGTATCAAGGATGTAGCCCTGCATCCTAGTTGCGGTCCTCAGTCCCAAGTACCAGCAAAGTCCAGCCCCTGGGAGATGGATATGCCCGGCAGCTCTTGTACCTTCGCTGGCAAGGCACTGACATCAGGATGGACGCTTATTTTCCTGAGTTTCATAAGCCCCTTGTACTTGTACGACAGCCCAGAGCTCTGAGTTCGTTCCAGACCCTTACTGATTTCCAACCTTCCTTCCTGAACTCTGGTTCCCATTTCATCCCTTGCCTTTGGTGGTGGTGGTTGTTGTTGTTGTTGTTGTTGTTCTTCTTCTTCCTTTTTTAAAATTTTTAAATGTTTATTTTTGAGAGAGAGCACAAGTGGGGGAGGGTCAGAGAGAGGGAGACACAGAATCCGAAGCAGGCTCCAGGCTCCAAGCTGTCAGCACAGTCCGACTTGGGTCTCGAACCCGTGAGCTGTGAGATCATGATCTGAGCCGAAGTCGATACTTAACCGACTGAACCACCCAGGTACCTCCTTGCCTTTGGCTCTAAACCTCTTTACATGTCTCCGTCCCCCTCTTTTCCAGCCACATCCATCTCTGGGTGTCCTTTAGTGCACTTATCGACTCTGAGTACCCTTACCCTGCCGACCCCAGCGAACCAGAATGGATATTATACTCTGCTGCTTTCTCCTAATTTGATTTAAATCCTCAGAAATCATCCCTGACCCATTTGCATGGGGCCTGGAGTCCTAGTTCCTGCCTTCTCTAGTTTCCACTAATCAACTCTCCCCTCCTGTAAATTGTGGTCTCTGGCACCTCCCGTGTTCCCGGTCAGGCCTACGGGCCCAACCGCCTGTCCCCTTCTCTCTCCAGTTGGACTGCACGGTCTTCTCCTCATTGAGTTCACTCAGGATGATGACAAGAGGTGCCCGAGCACAGCAGAGGTGACAGAGGCTTCGAGTCCCTACAGGACCCTCTTGTACAAGCAGGCCAGGCGGAATGGCAAGCTGCACTCTAACCCGTGGACCTTTGATACGGATGCACAGTAGCAGTGAGGCCCCGGTTGGTGACTCAGAAGCTCTGTTCACTGTTTAAGCAGAGGGGACTCCTGAATGGAGCCTGTTGCTCTGGTCAGCATGCAGGAGCTCCTCCCGTTCAGCTGCTACATCTGCTGTAGTCATTTGTGGACGTGTAGGGATGGACATCTTGGGGTTTGAGTTAGATTTGAATCTCTTGTTTATATCATGGCATGAATATTTTAGCCTAGAATTAAACTGCCTTCAGTCGGTTTTTAGGGACATCTTAGACTTGTTTCTTACCTCCCTTCAGCTCTCTACTGAGCTGTCACCTTCTCAACGAGGCCTTCCCTGTGAGGCCTTCCCTGTCCACCTTATAAAAATATACAGCGGCCTCCCCTCTGGACTCCCTCTTGCCCTTTTCTGATTTTTTTTCCATTGCACTTACCAACTTCTAACATGTATATTTCATTTATCTTACTTATTTTCTACTTGCCTTTGCTGAAGTCAGCTTCGTGAGGGTGTGGATTTCTGTTTTGTTGGTGTATGCTAGGAAGGCTGTTAGTAATCCCTACCATTTGCTGGAACCGCTTTTCTACTGTATTTGAATTCATCCCAATTCTCGGAAGCCGCTCTTCTAGAAAGGTTGTGCACACATGTGTACGCACACACATACACATGCACACACAACCCCTGCACCCTTTCTTTTGAAAAACGCAAAAGGAGTTTGATCTGGCTTCTTGAACTGAATTCTTGGCTTGAGGGCAGGAGTCAGTGTTCTCTTTCCAGTATCTACCTATGGTGATTTCTGGGCCTCAGTGAGCTATATTGACAGCCTCAGATTTCTTGTCTGCTGCGGGCAATGTCAGAGTAGTGAGGATTCTTCATGGAAAGTGCTTGCTTTGTGCATCCTGGTTACCAGATGCAGCAACGGCTACTGGGAGGGGTGTCTGTGCACCCTTTTTGCTCCTGTGTGAGACCAGCTCCTCTGGGCCTCGTCAGTTGGGTGCACTCTGGGAAGAAAAAGAGCTTTGTGTCTTGTTCTTGCTTTTAATGTCATGTTTCATCCAGATTGCTGGCTCTGATATTTCTTTGAGTTCTCTGCATGTTTCACTGTCAATGTTTTGTCACATTTTAGTTTTTACTAAAACCAGATGATTGATTGACCTTCAAAAGGCAGCTACTTCTTAATGTTAGTCTCTAACCTTTCATTATTTGGGGATGGAAGAGAGAAAGAAACCTTTCTAACTTGGCTCCTTTAAAAAAGCTTTTTAACTTCAGATACGAAAATTATTTTCCTTTTTTTCTGTTTTTTCACTTTTTTGCTTGTTTTCTTTTTTTTTTTTTTCATTTTCTTTTTCAACGTTTTTTATTTATTTTTGGGACAGAGAGAGACAGAGCATGAACGGGGGAGGGGCAGAGAGAGAGGGAGACACAGAATCGGAAACAGGCTCCAGGCTCCGAGCCATCAGCCCAGAGCCTGACGCGGGGCTCGAACTCACGGACCGCGAGATCGTGACCTGGCTGAAGTCGGACGCTTAACCGACTGCGCCACCCAGGCGCCCCCTTTTTTGCTTGTTTTCTAATGAAAGGTTAGAATGAATTGTATATGTGTGTTTAATTATAAGTTGTAAAGGCTTAGGGCACCTGGGTGGCTTAGTCGGTTGAGCATCTGACTTCAGCTCAGGTCATGATCTCACGGTCCGTGAGTTTGAGCCCCGCGTCAGGCTCTGTGCTGACATCTTGGAGCCTGGAGCCTGCTTCAGATTCTGTGTCTTCCTCTCTCTCTGCCCCTCTCCCACTGTGACTGCCTGCCTCTCTCTTTCTGTGTCTCTATCTCTCTCAGAAATATAAATAAGTTGTAAAGGCATTAAAAAATTTTTTTTATGTTTATTTTTATTTTTGAGAGCGAGACAGAGCAGGGGCGGGGCAGAGAGAGAGAGAGATACAGAATTCGAAGAGGGCTCCAGGCTCTGAGCTGTCAGCACAGAGTCCGATGCGGGGCTCAAACACACGAACCACGAGATCATGACCTGACCATCCAAAGTCGGATGCTCAACTGACTGAGCCAGGCACCCCAGTTGTAAAGGCATTTTAAAGTAATCTTTTCTTGCCTTTCTACCATCAAAAAGCTGTGGACATGATGATTCCCCTTTTTTCGTAAAGTAAATACAGTATAGTAAAAGTAGTAACATCTAAGGGGGCAGTTAGGTGGAGGCTTTGGTTTCTACTTTATTTGCCTTTGAATTGTTTGAATGCTTTACAAGTGAGTGTGTTACAAAAACATATATAGTAATTTTTAATAAAAATTTTTTGAAGACTGAAAATAATGCTGTTTCTTTTGAAAATAAAGCCATCTGAGTGCTTAATTAACACTAGACAAACAGGCTTTATTTTTTATTTTTTAACATATATTTTTCTGTTTTTTTTTTTTAAGTTTTTGAAAATTTATTTTGAGAGAGAGAGAACAGGTGTGAGTGGGGGAGGGCCAGAGAGAGAGAGAGAGAGAGAGAGACAGAGAGACAGAAAGAAAATCCTAAGGAGGCTCCGCTTTGGTGGCACAGAGCCAGACTCGGGGCTCAAACCCACGAACTGTGACATCGTGACCTGAGTCGAAACCAAGAGTCGGATGCTTACCCAACTGAGCCACCCAGGCGGCCGCAGACAAGGTTGGTAATAAAATATTACATGCAAAATACGAATTTCTGGTTTAAGAATATAATTTGCTATGAAATAGAGCCTGAACTGGAAATACATCTCTAAAGACAAAAGGTATTGCCTTTGTAATAAATGAAATAAAATATCTCCATTCTTTTTTCTTTGTATGAAACAAATCCAACCCCAAATCCCATCTTAACTAAATGTTGATTTTCCTTTAGAGATGGAACTGAGGTTTTTCTTTAAAAGTCTTACGCAGGACTGGTTAAGTATTGTAAAGAAATCTGAGTATCCTTGGAAGGTAATTCTTGAGGGATATGGAGTACTGTCTAACTGTGTTCATTTTTATTAGTGACATGTTAATTTAGACCAAGCAAACAATGATTTCAGAATAGAAAATGAGCAGGATGTTTAGTGGATGCTGTATATACTATTTTCCTGAAAGGCTTTGATGCAGGGTCTCTCATAAAATGAAATCTTTTTTCACCATGTCTATTTACTTTTAGAATTCGCGGCAAAGTTTCTTACTAGACAGGAAAACTACAAGCATTCACTGACCTAAAATTTGACTCAGCTCTTGTATTTTTATTTCTCACTCATCAAAGGGAAAGTAGTATATATAGTAAACTTGACATTAAAACAATAAAAAGGAAAAAAATCTATTTGCTGTGATCAGAATTCCTTTCAGGCTTATTAAAAATCAGTGATTATAGCCCAGGTCTTAGTAAGTCGTCCTACACGTAAAACACAATGTGTCTCTCACTTGTTGTGAACCAAAACCTGTCTCTAGTAGCTGATGTCCAAGGTTGCCAAATCAAATTATACCTTTGGAAAGAAGTTGTAGGCTTTAAACCGGCCTAATTGGAGAGTGCTGGACCCTCCCTCTCTGGCCAAGAAATCTGTTACCTTCTATTGGACACTTTTTAACAGTCTCCCTCTTCTAAAATGTTCCTGCTATAAGGCTTTCTCTAGATGGGTACAATTCTAAATTTTAAAAAACTTTAAAAAGTTACTGTCCCAATGCTAGTTCAGTATATATAGTTGCTATCCTGGAAAAACAAACAGAACTACTTGAAGGGAAAAAAATCTCTGTTGTCTACTGTCCCGGTTGTAATGCTTATGTGGAAGTTGCGTATTTCATCACCTTGGAGCTGTGGATACAGCCCTAGAATCTGAGCCCACATGCATTGTGGGGGAGGCAATGTCCCCACCAAGGAGGTGAAAATTGGTTCCTGGGGGGCAAAAAATTGTACTCTTTATGTAGAAGCACAGACACACCTGTACAAATATATGGTATATCCGTAGCATTAAAGTTTCATTAGATGGCAGGTAAATAGAGAAAAACGTCTACAAAGACTTCAGTGATGGTGGAGGGGGGGGGGGTGGTGACAGTAAATGAAACACTGAGAAATACCGTCTTAGAGTAATAGGCTAGGATATGGTAGATCATGATTTTAGCATTAATCAGCCCCTTTCCCCCCAGAACTGTACATGGTGAAATTCCTGCCTGTTTTTTCCCCACTCTGCTAAAATTCTCTTCCACCAATTTGCACACCTACCATTCGACCAGCAAACACTAGGAGTCGGTGCCTTGCTTGCTCCACCTCATCCTGAAGACTGAAAATTTTCTTTATCCCTACGTAACCGCTTCTTAAACACCTCGCTGCCAAACTGAAATAGTGAAATAGTTTTGTATCTTTCCACCATTGACTGCTTAACGCAGCCGCAGCCGTTCTCTGAGAACATAGATTGTGCTCCCGGGTGGGACCGGGCTTGGCTGGTCCCGCAAGCCCTTCAGGGTTCCTTTTGGGATGGTTGGTAAAACAAAGTCCCAGTTGTTCCCTCCTCAAAAGAGAAGGCCCGGATGGGATGTGGGCCACTTTTAGCTTAATAGGAAATGAAGTAATTCTTGGGTCATGCTTCAGCAGAGTTGTTTATCTGTAGCAATATTTCGTTTCCATGGGTATGGGTGATACGGTGATAAGGAGGCTGCAGGAAGGCTCTCCCAATCTCAGAAGCACACATACCTCCCGATCTGCCAGCTTGAAAAAGGTTGGAATTAGATGCTTTTAAGAGGAGCATTAGCAGTTAATTAGCCTTGTTGCCTCCCAGCTTGGAGGTCCTTACTGTGTTTTTGTTCTGCATTCTCCCTCTTCTGTCTTTTCAGTTCTGTGGAGCCAAAGGCAACTTTTAGTTCCGGGTCTTGCCGCAGAAGCTCTTTGTGGAGTATGGGGAATTTCTTTTCCTGAGTGACCTAAACAGGAACGTTTTTTAATAGCTTAAAAAAAAAAACAGTAACTACCAGTTTTACCAGCCTGTCTCAGGGCGGGTGCCTTGTGCGTGGCCATCTCTGATGTTTCTGAACAATCCAGAAGGTCGGCGGTGGTGGGCTTCAGGGTGGAGTGACTAGTTCAGGGTGACCTAACGCGGGGTGACCTAACGCGTCCACAGCGGGGGCGGGGGGGGGGCAGGGCACACCTGATACTGTCTGACCTGGCAGCCCTTCGCCAGCATACTTCTGGACCGCTGGTTCAGTCTGTCAGGGGCCGACCCCCCCCCCCCCCCCGCCCCTGCCCCATAATTTACTGTGCGCTTTCCGTCATAAAGGAACTGGACCTGATCGTGGGGGTAGATGCAGAAGGCGGTTTTAGAAATGGAATTGAAGGGGCGCCTGGGTGGCTCAGTCAGTTATGCGTCCGACTTCGGCTCAGGTCATGATCTCACGGTCCGTGAGTTCGAGCCCCGCGTCGGGCTCTGTGCTGACCACTTGGAGCCTGGAGCCTGCTTGGGATTCTGTGTCTCCCTGTCTCTCGGACCCTCCCCTGTTCATGCTCTGTCTCTCTCTGTCTCAAAAATAAACGTTAAAAAAAAAAATTAAAAAAAGAAATGGAATTGAAGCTCAGGCCGTGTTTCTTTACCAGTTTGTCGCTCCTCTTCCCCTCTTTAAATTCTCTGGGCTTGCTTCCTTCAGGAGAAGCTTAGTAAATTTCTCAGAACTTCCCTTTTTAAAAGGACTCGTGATTCTTATTTTCCTTCTTTGTTACCAGGAAATTGAGTGGAAGGAGAAAAACATCATGGCAGTAGCTGAAAACCCCACTACTCATCTTTCTGCGGCAGCTTCTGTTTTTATGTAGAAAGAAGTTAAATTGTGACGATTGTATCAAGTTGAAAGTGGTTTCCCATCCCCGTGTCTTTTCAGTGTAGGTGTGGGCATCGTTAATACTTTTATTTTGTGTGCACAAAGGCCCCTGCAGATAGTCGTGTCTCTAGAGCTAATTTATGGCAATAAGACGTTTCGTGTGTGTGTGCGTGCATGCGTGCATGCGTAGCGGGGATTGTTTTATTGCTGGTCTGTATTGTATAAACTTTGTTGGTTTTTAAATGTTTGTTTATTTTTGAGAGAGAGTACACGAGTGAGTGGCAGGGGTGGGGTGGGGCAGAATATCTGAAGTGGGCTCTGAGCTGACAGCAGACAACCTGACACGGGGCTCAAACTCATGAACTGAGATCATGACATGAGCCAAAGCCGGACACCCAACCGACTGAGCCACCCACGTGCCCCTAACCTTTGTTTTTTAACATGCTGGGTTTTTTTTGCCCCAAATGCTTTATCTGAAAGGTTATAAGGGCTTAAAAAATAATGAGAGGGGTGCCTGGGTGGCTCAGTCAGTTAAGCGTCCCACTCTTTATTTCGGCTCAGGTCCTGATCTCACGGTTCCTGGGTTCGAGCCCCGCATCAGGCTCTGCACTGGCAGCATGCAGCCTGCTTGAGATGTTTTCTCTGCCTCTCCCCTGCTCACGTTCTCCTTCTCTCTATGTGTCTCAAAATAAAAATAAATAAACTTAAAACAAATCTTGAGAACCACTGGAGCATAATAGGAAACACTAATGTGAGAGCGTAGCTGGCCAGCCTTGTGCGGTGGGTTTCCAGACAGCAGGGTGAGACGCTTTCTTTTTGGGCGGTAGTGGCTCTCCCAGTGTACTCTTAAGTTATTAATAAAGGCCGATCCAGGACACCCTCAGCCCTCCACTCCTCTTTTACTCCTTGAAAAAGAAGCCTATAATCATACCAAACAAATTGCAGATTTCTGGCACATTTTACTCAGGATGATTCATAGTGTCCTTCAGATTGTGAGTTCATGTCTGAAGGGAAAATGTCAAGTGAACAATCAGATAGTTGCTCCTGGGTTTCTGTTTCATGGCCTTTTCTGATGTTCTGCCTCCCCTGATACACGGTTTTATTTTACACAAAAATGTGTACGCACAGCTGCCAGTAATTCACCCATCCACCCACCACCTTCCAACAGATTTCTTCCGCCAAAGCAGCAGAAAGTTGCCAGTAAACACATGTGCGTGCGCACACACACACGCACACTCGTGGACCGCCTTCAGGGTCTCCCCAGCCTCTGCCAGCCGAGCAAACCAGTGGTTTAGCAGTTCCAGTTACATTTCCGAACACTTTGCCCTTGTGTGCTTCCACAGTTCTGAGTGAGGTTGTCGCTTCACCGTGGCTTTTTTGCACTCAGGCAAACCCTCTTCTGTGGGCATGAGAGTGCGTGTGTGTGTGTGTGTGTGTGTGTGTGTGTGTGTGTGTAGTTGAAGGCCGGGAACATGGTGTGAACTCTGAGTCTGGACAGAAGGAGCGTTTATGGGGCAGTGGACGCTATTTAGTGTCTGTGGCGCTGTAACTCCCTTTCTGGTTCAGGCTTGGATTTCTCACCTTGGCACAGGCTTGAGGAAGGAAACCGGTAAGAACGAATAATGATTGTTCATCTGGGTAGTGTCTATTAAGTTAGTATAAGATCACTTGTAAGCAAGATTAAGTTTTGAAGGCAGAATTCAGTTTGGATCCCAAATTATTCACATTTTCGTCATTGAACTTTGAAACTTGTGATTTTAGTGTTTATTGGCAGTTATTCATATGTACCTCAAGGGGCTGTGAGGAGTGTATAGATTAGCTTAATCCTGGATATGTCGAAAATGCTGTAATTATTGGTGAGGTTCATGAATGAGAACCACACTGTTCTTACTTTAAAGTAATTAATTCTTCCGACTGAAATACGTAGTGTTACATCTATCTTATTTAATTGAAAATGAATCTAGGTTAGGTATGATGTCGTTTGGGTTGGTTATAGTATTGAAGAATTTGAGAAAACTCTTCTAAATTATAGCTCTTTGCTTATAAGACCAGGAGACTGTCTAGATTTTTAAAGTTTACTTATTTATTTTGAGAGACAGAGCATGAGTGGGGGAGGGGCAGAGAGAGAGAGAGAGAGAGAGAGAGAGAGAGAGAGAACAGGAGAGAGAGAATCCCATGCAGGCTCCATACTCAGCGTAGAGCCCAACATGGGGCTCTGTCTCATAACTCTGAGATCGTGACCTGAGCCAAAATCAAGGATTGGACACTTAGCCCACTGAGCCACGCAGGCTGTCTAGATTTAATAGTATTAAAGACATTGTCATTTACCTCAGGACACATAGCTAAAAAGTAAGGAAAATAGGTTTGAACCCAGGTCTGTGCTGTCACTAAGCATCCAGATGTGATCAAATTAATATCCTCTCGAAACTGTAATTTCCATCCCTTGAACTTAACTTCTGCTTCCATTTTTATGCTTTTCAAACTCTTCTCTCTTCTTGGAATCTCTTGCTAACTTTCTCTGCCTGTCCACCTTCCACCTGGTAACATCTACAGGCCATAACTCTGGGGAAACCTTGGGGCCTGTAGGGGCCACTCCCTCGTGCTGTGAATGAAGAAGTTGAGGTCTGGAGAAGCAGAGGTGATCTGAGGTCACACGGCTTAAGATTGTCTCTGGCGTTTTTATTGCTTTCCTGCTGATTCTTCCATGGTACCCTTCCAGTCTTCTTGTACTCAGAAACTTGGGAGAAGGGGCAGACTCTAGAGCCAGAAAGTGGGCTCAAATTCTAATTCTGCCACCGAGGAGCTTTATAACCTTGGCCAGATTACTTAATATTTTTGTGCCTTGGTTTCTGCATCTGGTCAATGGGTATAATAATAGTATCTACCGCGTAGGGTTGCTATGAGGAGTACATGAACTGTTACTTGGAAAGCACAGAGAAGACAGTCGAGCACATAGCAAGTATTCTAGAAGTGTCTGTTAGGTAAGAGAAGATGGGCACCGGCCATCCGGGTGCTGAGGGCTCTACTGGAGGACCCCGGGCTTGCAGAGCCGAGAGCGGGGTACCTGTCCAAAAGGTCCTTCCGAATGGCCGCCTCCTTCGTGAAGTCTTCCTGCTCTTGCCCACGCGAAACGTGTTGTTCCTCTCCCACCAGTTGCACTGTGCGAGTGTCTTCCAGAACCCGTGCCCTTCTGACTTCCTTTGCAGTTCCCTGCCACGTGTTTGATTCCCCTTATAGACTGCACACCTCTGGAGGGGCTGACACCCTCACCTTACTCGTGTCCGCCTCGTAACCACAGTGCCCTGGGCTCGGGGCATAGCCAGCTGTTAGATACGCTGGAACCGTTTGAAAGATACGCTTTCCGCCAGAAAATTCCCCAAACCTCCTACCTGAGTCAGTGGACTTGTTTGTGTTGACATTGTTGTTTTATATCGTTAGGTTGGCTGCTCTTCAAAGAAAGGTTAAGTTTTTTTTTTTTTTCTGATTTTCATTTCATATGTTGAATGTATAGATTCAGCATATGTATTGAATTGAAATACACATGTGGGTGTCCACACACACACGGGTGTGCACACATACACGCACACATCCCCAGGCAGACAATTCTCCTGTTTCCTATGGCCTTGGTATAAAGAATTCAGCTCGGAAGGCAGCAGGTGTACCTGGTGGAGTTTTGTGTTTATGTGGACACTGATCTCAGCGGCTAATGCGCCTGTTATTCTTGCTTAGCCATGATACAGGCCTGTCATTCAAGTATCAGGCTCCTCACAGGCAGGGACAAACTCTTGCATCAGATATAATAGGCCACATCCCTTGGCATCACATTTGAATAATGGATTCTGCTTCTTAATATCTGTGTGACCTTGGTCACATTGTTTCTTGAAATCTTGTTTTTGTCATCTGTCACATGAGGATAGTACATCCCTCATAAACTTGTCATGTAGAGAAAATGCCGTGTCTGGTGCCTGGCGTAGAGTAGGTACTTGGTTCGTGAAACTTGTTACCGCCCTAAAATTACACAGCAGTGAGAGATTTCTTTAGTCATGAGGTTAAAGGGCCTAAGGAGGCCCCTGTGGAGTAGTATGTGGAAAATCAATTTACTTATTATTCTCATTGTTCACATGGGAAAAACAATTACTGTTCTCTCTCTTTTTTTTCTTCATGTTTATTTATTTTTGAGAGAGAGAGAGAGAGAGAGAGCGAGAGCGCGCACATGAATGGGGG
>NW_026058566.1:0-26151 GCF_023721935.1 Panthera uncia
CCTCCTTCCTCCTCCTTCCTCCTCCTTCCTCCTCCTTCCTCCTCCTTTCTTTTCCAGGAATCCTATTCTCCTATGACTTTCTACAGCGTACTTAGGGAAATCTCTTATCCTCTGTTTCTAAAATGACCTTATCATATACCAATTTCCTACATAGAGATGAATTTTTATTTGGGATTTGCATTCTGATATATTCTATTTCTCTGTTCTTATCAAATTAGCTTAATTATCCCTGGTTTATATTCTGGATTGACTGCTGATGAGGACATCTTCTACACACCTTGACTTACTTAATATTCTTTTGACATTTATTTACCCTTCCATCTGGATTTGAGACTTATCCAATTCAGCAACAACAAAAACTCTGATTTTATTGGATTTATATTACATTTATTGGCTAATTTATGAATAATGATAAACTTTCCCATCAACAAACCTCATCTACTCCCACCTTTTATTGATGCCTCTTAAAAGTATGTATTATCTATACTTTTTTTATTTGAAAACTCACATTTCTATTACTAGCTACTTAGTAGGTTTTGTTTAAGTCTTGACATTTTTGTTTTCTTTTTGAGTTTCAGAACTTCAGTGGCCACCTACCATTGTTTCTAGACCCTAGTGAACTTTATGTTCTTATTTTTCATCCAAACTATGGATTTTTAACCTTTTAAAAACTGTTTAAATTAAAGTTTTCTATTGTTTACATAAAAGTAATGTTTCATTATTCTGTTACTGTTCATAAAGCAAAATGCAGACATCTCAGAACATCGCCTTTCCTGTAGATGTTACATAATATTGGGAAATGTTGGGAGAAAAACTAATCTTTCATCACTGTGGTTCTTTTTTAATGTTCATTTATTCTGAGAGGGAGTGCATGTATAGTTGTCTGTGGGGGAGAGATAGAGAAAGAGGGAGAGATAGAATCCCAAGCAGGCCCCACGTTGTCAGTGCAGAGCCCAAGTAGGGCTCGATCCCACAAACAGTGAGATCATGACCTGAGCTGAGATCAAGAGTCAGACGCTTGACCGAATCAGCCACAGAGGTGGCCCTAGAATATGAATATAATATATATATATATATATATATAATATAATTTCTGTAATTAGAAATTAGTTTAATCAGAATATAAGAGGGATGCCTGGTTGGCTCAGTCGGCTAAGCATCAGAATTCAGCTCAGGTCATGATCTCAGGGTTTGTGAGTTCGAGCCTGCCTCAGGCTCTGAGCTGACAGCTCAGCTTGGATCCTGCTTCAGATTCTGTGTCTCCCTCTCTCTGCCCCTCCCCCATTCATGTGTTTTCTCTCTCTCTCTCAAAAATAAATGTAAAAAATATATATAAGAATTTTTTGAAAGGTGGTCCTTTGTTAACAACCAACCTACTAATATATTGTGTTAATAGAACAAGAAGATAGAAGACAATGGAATAAAAGTAATGCATCTAATTATAAGACCCACAAATTGTCAAGAGTCCTTGGGTATTCTATTTCTCTTGCATTCCTTAGGCAAGGACACTTACTTCACTAACACCCATGAACAAATCAGTTCCCCATAATTCTTTAAAATTATCAGTAATGATGCATTTTTCTTTTGCCATATAGTTTTATTCTACAGTGACATTTAAGCCATCAGAAAAAGAAATTCCATAGTAATATTTGTACAGATATCATATCACATATAAGGAATGAAAACTGGCAGTAATCTCTGCCAAACTGGAATAATCCTTAAGTTAAATGTGGTATCTTGCTCACATGCATACAAAAAAGGGGTGAGTTAGGACATTCTGTATATAATACCATTTAGTTTAAAACAATCTGTTCCTTGTAGGTATTCAGTTCAAAAAGCTTGTTATTTCTTGGCAATAATCGTGTCAATTGAAATACTAGAGATCTCAGTATTTTATTTTCAAACTAGAACTAGTGGATGTGTTTCTGTAAAGCTGAAGTGATATCAATATTCATTTTCTAATGGCTTTCATGACTCACAATATTGTCTAGCAATGTAGCCCACAACATAAAATTTTTTACTAAAATTATTCACTTGAAGCATCACTACCCCATCCTCAAATTACTCTAATCAAACATCTATCCTTAGAAAACATAACTTACATGCAACCTTTGGTAGGATCAGCAAGCATTTTGATCTTTTTCCTTGATTCTCAAGCAGTTATAATTTCCACATTTTCCATAAATATAAGCATATAACATGTTTCTAGCTTCAGAAAACTTTTTATTTCAAATTCCTACCCTAGATCATGTTACACACTTTTAAGTAACAATAATTTAAGTATTCTACCTTTCCAAATCTAATGTCTTTCCAGCCAAAAGCTTAAATTCATATCTGATTGCTGTAATTTCCCCAGGATATATTGCCAATTTTTCAATGATAAACTCTATAAATCCTAACTTCTTATTTTCCCCAGCAAACCTGGCCATCTTTTCATAAATCCTGACATCATATCGCTGTCATCCCAGTTACTAAATATAGATCCACTGGAGACAACACCAGTAATTGCCTTTCCCATTCTAGGTTTGTTTCTACCTTAATAATGCCTCACTTTGAAACCCTAAACTTCTTAGTAATAACTACCAAGCAAGTCAAAAGCAAAGTTAAAATAGCAGCTTACAGGCCGAAGTTTAGCCCATATGTGTTAAATCGAAGACGAAACTTCAAACTACGATGGCTAAAATGTCCAATAAAACTTCCAAATGGACCTGTGTCTGGGAGCTCTGGGGCCTGCAGTCTTCTTCCATTGACACTTTGAGATTAGTAAACCTGTAATGATGGATGCAGTTGCACAAGCAATACATTGTATAACTAAGATTTGATGTTCTCCTCCTCTGAAACCCACCATACCACAAAGATGTTTTCCATACCTTTGAGTCCCTCAACAATGGTCCTAGTTGAGTACCTCATCATCTCTCGCTTAAGTCATGTCCATAGTAGTCACCTGGTCTTCATTAATTATCTCTCAAATTCATTCTCCTTAGTCATAAAACTGACTTTTCTAAGTATAAAAAAATGAATATCACCTCTTTCTCTGCTTATTTGAAAATGATTTAGTACTTTCACTTTATAGAATGCTGTCCAAATAATTTTATCTGGATGGCAAGATTGTGACTATATTCACTGACTGGACCATGTATTCAGATAACAAGTTTAACTTTATGGTTTATAATGTGACTAAATTTCACATTACTCATATGAATATGGAATTCCTACCATAATATATTTGTTAAAATTAATTGAAATAACACAAAGTTCTTAGCTTGTGCCTGACACAATATTCCATAACACAGTTCTGGGCATTAAAAATCTCTTATGACACCTTCCCTTTCTTACTATGCCTCTTGGGCTTATAATCTTCCAATAGTATCATAACAAAACATAAAGCAAATTTCCAGGATTCTGTTTATGTCTTTGATTCCTTTTCATTGTATGACCTAAATGTGCAAATCTGTATGTCAATGTCACATATTTTTTTGAAAAAATGTCTGGCCAAACATCTGTTTAAGTTTTTCCTCCTGTTATAAAATTTTGCTTTTCTTGCTTACAAGTTCATTATGGTCCATGAAAGAAAAAAAAAGTTGGACTTCAATAAAAGTAAAAATTTCTGCCTTGCAAAACACTTCTTAAAAAACAAAAAGGCAATAAACTGGGAGAAAAATTTTGCAAAGTACATAATTGATAAAGGACTGCTATACAAAATATACAAAGAGTTTTTAAAACTCAAGAAAAAAATACTTAGCTCAGATGTCTATTAAAAATACCATAAAATGGGTGTGTTTTAAAGTACAGAAATTTAATCCTCATCGATCTAGAGGCTGAAATTCTGACATCTGTGTGTTTGCATGATGGGTTTCTAGTGAGGGCTCTCCTCCAGTGTCCAGAGTGTAGATTTCTCTGTGTGTCCTCAGGTAGAGGAGAGAAGAAAAGAGAACACAGCTCTCTTCATGACTCGTTGAAGTGAGCTAATCTCATTTATCAGGATTCCACCTGTAAAACCTCATCAAATTCTAATAACCTTCCCAACACCCCATTTCCTCATACCAGCATCTTGATTCAAATTAGGAAAGACTGTGCCATTGCAATGGAGAAGCATACAAGGATTATAAACATCACCCTAGAGGTGCTGTTTATTATCAGACTTTTTAATAGGGCTAGTAAATAGCACTCACTGCTGGCATTTTATGTGCAGTAGTACATGTAGGACTAGGTCATAATATGCCCACTACTTGGTAATTTTTTTTGTTTTACTATTCAATGATAGTACTGTTTTAAAAGTGAAGAATAAATAAAATATAAAAGGCCTCCCCAAAAGAAAAATGTTTCAACATATATATTTTCAGTTTATAACAAAACCAATTTTAAAAATGGAGAGAAGATCTGGAGGACCTCATCAAAGAAGATATTCAGATGAAAACTAAACACAAGAAGAGATGCTCAACATCATATGTTATCAAGGAAGTGCAAATTGAAGTAACCATAAGTTACTACTACCTAATTATTAGAATGCTAGTATCCAAACACAAAACCACAAGTGTTTGTGTGATGAACACTTGTATGGTAAGTCTAATAGGTCAGGCATATTCTTTATATGAATGGTAAGCTAATTAGGAATTACACTTACAAAAAAACACACTGGTGTACTATATAAAATTGACTATTCTGCTACTCAAATGTTATTCTTCCTCGCAATAGTAGTTGGTTTTAAGTATTTGTTTTCCCCACGGACTTCAAGCCTCTTGAGAATATGATCACTCATCTATTCACTCATTTAGTCATTCAATTAACAATTATACTTAGCGATGTATGTTGCTAAAATAGTTTCTTAGCAGATGTATAATGAATTAAAGGATGTACTTTGAGCTAATTGGTGATAATTGTCTTCAATAATGTAGATTTCATAGGCATAAATTGAAGAACTCTCTAAATAAGATCCAACAAATAGACTTCATTTCTTTTTTGAATCCTTAAGATCACTTGTTCCTGCATTCTGTTAACTGCTAGAACAGTTACTGGAAATTTATTCTAATGCTTTTCCATCTTTAAATTCGAAAGCAAGCTACTTAGTGAATTCCTGTCTTGCTAATTTTCTTCCATATTATCATGGAATAAATTTTTAAGTGTTAAGCTTGATAATGTCTAGTTTAAAAAGATTTTTAAAAATAGATTTTTAAGATGATTTATTATGTTTTATTCATTGTCAATTCCAAAAGTGGAAAATGGTCAATATTCCAAAAAGTTGAACACAAAATGGTTTCCTCTAGGAACATCTCACTGGAAAAACTAATTTTCCGTGGAATACGTGATCATTTTAACGTTTATTAAAACAAGGTACCTTTATCTTAAGTGCTATGTGAAAATTTTGTAGATACAGAACAGTACTTTCGGGAAACCACTGAACCATTTGGAAATATATTTTTTGTCTAGGCAGTTGAAACATAACTTTATATTAGAAGTTCCTTTAATTTCAGATACGTGTAGCAATAAAATCCTACAAAAAATTTCCAAATTCCATTAACATGTCAGATTTAGTCAATTGAGATCAGTTGCCCAAACAGGCAATTCTACTAGTGTGCTCCAAGAAGTAGCAAAAACTTATGGTCAATGAATGACTCTCTTGAATAATATTTTCAACCAGTTACTAAGGTTATCACAAAAATGTAGCTCTTGTATTCTATGTGTAAAATTGAAAGAAAAAAATCCCTAGTTAAAATTTATATTAAAATGAGTGCAATTATTTTTTCAGTAATTTTACTTGATGTAAACACTGAAACATATATATTTACATTCTTATATTTTTAGCCTGGAAAAAAATTGTATATACAAACATGTATTCTATAATCTTTTGGCACATTGGTAAATAAAATCTAAAATCATTTCAAGAACTAGCATTTTTAAGGTAAATTACCTTGCAAATGATGAATGTTAACCAAGTCTTGTGCAGTTATAAAGATCAATCTATAAAATAGGAAGCTGAGGGATAAGAATATTTATAAAAATCCATTAATAAAATGGAAGAAAAATACCTATGAAATGCAGAATTCGAAATGCTTAGCCATTTGTTCTTGATTATTTATTTAAAGAAATAATAAAAATTAGGGGCACTTGGGTGGCTCAGTTGGTTAAGTGCCTGACTTCTGCTCAGGTCCTATCTCAGGTCTCCTGGGTTCAAGCTCTGCATCGGGTTCTGTGTTGATAGCTCACAGCCTGGAACCTGCTTCAGATTCTGTATCTCTATCTCCCTCTCTCGTCCCTACCCCGCTTGCACTCTGTCTCTCTCAAAAATAAACAAACATTTAAAAAATTAAAAGAAAATTAAATCCCATAGAAATAAGTTTCAGTTATATATTTGATTTGATAGCTATTGTAAAGGGCAAGAGGTTAAATTATATTAGTATGTAGCTGCTTGTATATTTCTTAGATGTCTAAATGTGAGAAGGAATTAAATACCATTTCCCACCCTCATAAATACACAAAGCAATTAGTGACTATTTTGTGGGCTTTGGCTTTTGGCTAAACATCTTCAACTCCCAGCTCTACTCTGAAATATTTACATGATTTGGAATTTTGGGCAAGCTCTTTAATACTGTGACTCTCAATTACCTCATCTATATATAGCAATGATAACAACGCTATCATATCGTTTTGCTCATTGGATTAGATGAGTGAACCTTTAGCCCTGATGGTGCCTAGCATATGGTAAGCACCACATAGGTTTTAGACATTATTATCCTCATAATCACATACCAGTTACTGTAGTGGACACTTGAAGTACATTATCTCAGTTCTTACAGACAAAGTGGCAAATTGTGGATATATAACGTATCTCACATGTTGGGTACTGTGTGTGAGACAATGCCTTAGAGATTGTACTGAGATTGCAAGAGTTTTCAGTATACGGAAATAGTTCATAGGATATCAATATACTGTTGATTCGAGAGTATTGTGAGTTGAGTCAAGACTGTCACCCTCTTAGTTATACAGATCTAAAAGGACTTTTCAGCTTACCACTATTTTTGTCATTTTCCTTTTCTTTGTTGCTATCCATTTGTGTTCTTAACATTGATCTCCTGATACTCATTTTAGGTCTTTAAGACATTCTAAGAAAATAATTAGGCGATTGTGAAGTTATATTTTGAAAAATGTTTCACCTATCAGTTCTTCTGAATATTTTACATAACCGCTCCTCTACTGAAAGGAGCAAATGACAAATTCAGCAAAAATGAGAAGGAGTCAGCAACAATAGACATTTACTCTTCGTGTTCAGTAAGTTCATTATAATTTCTGACAATATTAGAAGTTGACTGAAACTTGATGTAGCACTGGTCAAGACTGAAACTTCACACACTCTTGAAAGAATGTAGTTTATTGTAACACTTGATCTTACTTTCTCAGAAGATAACTCTTATTTTAATTTAAAGAGGGTAAATCTTAGTCCCTTGAGATCATGAGGCTGATCTGTATATCTACCCAAGAATTTTTTTTTCTTTTTAAAAATTTTTTTTTAATGTTTATTTATTTTTGAGACAGAGAGAGACAGCATGAATGGGGGAGGGGCAGAGAGAGAGGGAGACAGAATCGGAAGCAGGCTCCAGGCTCTGAGCCATCAGCCCAGAGCCTGAGGCGGGGCTCGAACTCACCAACCATGAGATTGTGACCTGAGCTGAAGTCGGACGCTCAACCAACTGAGCCACCCAGGCGCCCCTCTACCCAAGATTTTTAAGAGTTGCTAGATAAATTATTCCATGGCGTTAATAGATATTTTAAACAATTGTCAGAAAGAACACATTTTGTGATCATTGTTTAATAATTGGTATTGTTCTTGAGCATTTGACATTTAACAAGTACTTCTTTCAGGAAAATTAGTAGGAAGCAGTGAGTACAACGTGTCTTCTTGTTTGCAACAGTTTCCCCTCTTGGAAAATCTTCTGATATTTTCCAATCTCTAAAAACCCCAAAAACTGATTTTAAATATTATTACTTGCATCAAAACATTAAGAATTGAATATTATGTTTTTTTCTAATAGTATATCAAAGGTGCAATGTACAAAAATGTAGTTTTGGGTATTAGCTTCCCTTTCCCTTTGTTCTGTTGGTAACTTTTTTCTTTAATACTTAATTTTTGTAATTAGCTTAAACTAATAAATAACTGCACATATTATTTTAGTTTCTATATAGAGAGATTAAAATATGAGAAAACTTTTAGTTGGCATTTTAAAGAAGATATCATAAAATATATTTTTTTGTATGTGGAATAATGATATAGTTATAAAACTGCTTTTTTCCTTCAGTATATCTTTGGCATGTCTTTTATAAAATTCTAGTAAGTTTATGAAATAAATTAACAAAGAAAAGTGCTTTCTTGTCATTTTCTAAGCGTGCAACTTACTGTCCTTTGTTCAACTAAGTATACGTATTATCTACCCCCAAATAGACAGGCTCGGCAAGCAGAACATGAGTATGAGGTTGGTTTGTGACATTCGCAAAATGGATACCTACATTTGCTTTGAAAGGGCATAGATAAAAGTAGATTTCTTGTTGTTGTTCGTTCAGGTAGATAACTAAACATTAGTTAACTGAATAGTAAAGTGATACAATTGATAACAAGTTTAAAAATAGAATCCTGAATTAAACACATTTGTAATTTCAGAAAATATTTGTGTAAAATTTTCAACTCTCTCAGGTTCCTGATCTAGGACTACCTAGGAAGCTCATACATAGAGAAGTAAATACTCAAATGAATAAGCAAAGTAGTATTTTTTATAAATCCATCCAGATATATATGCCTGCCTTCTCAGTTTTTGCTCTGGTGGTTCATGTAATTGAAAGGGAAATAGTGGTCCCTTGTAGTATTAGGGTTAGGGCTAAACTGATGAAACAAAATTTCAAGAGATTCTGGGTACGTAAGACATAGTATATTTCTCTTTTAATAGTTTTGTTTTATTTATTCAATCAGAGACCTAGGGTCTTATATTATCTCCTCAAACATTTTGTTGATGTTCAAGATTGATTGGAATGAACCATCTTTTTCCTTTTACATTCATTCCCCAACAGGAGAAAAAAGAAAGCACTAGCTAAAGAAATATTTTAAATTTAAATTGGGGTTGACTAAAAGTTGGATACATGAAGCCTCTACTCATATAACCATCCGCACAGCTACAACTGATTTCCTATGGAATCAGGTGGATTTTTTTTTTTTTTTTTAGGTTGACAACCAATAGTTTTTGCTACTTTGTTACCTAATGATAGTGTGGTATGAATAGCAAAAGAAAGAATAGCTCTGTTATATACATGTTATTAAAGGAGGAAAGGTAGTACAGAAACTTCCCTTAAGATGGGGAGAAAAAATTAATTGCTCTCCTTTCTCTAATAAATCAATTAAAAATAAGATGAATAATACAAGGACTTCATTCATTTATTTATTATACCTTGGAAAAAAGCCAACTGGAGAACAGAATCTTAAAAGAAGTTCTGTGATTTTCAGCAAAGTTTTTGAAATTAAGTGAGGACACATAGAATACGGGTCCAGAGATTATAGGTTTTTTGCAAAGAGTATTGAGAGGAAGAGATTTACTGGAACTTATCTGAAACTGTGGTGGTGAAGGAGGCAAAGATGAATCTATGCACATGGATATTTTGCTGCTTTCAAGAGTCTGCTCTCATTGCAGGGCGGACGAGGAATTGAAGGTGGTAAGCAATGCTGGATTGGGAGCGTTTCCCACGGGTTTCCCGTGTTTGTGAATATTTCATTAGTAGAGGCAATGACTCACTGGTCCAGAGCATGATTTGAAAGCTAGAGATAGTGTTAGTGTCTGGCGCAGAAGGGCAGGTTTGTTCATTGTCCAGTGTAATAAAGATGTCCTCTCCCTCCAGGGAAAATATCAGGCAGATTAGCTGCTCATTAGAAAAGATTGAGGTTCCCTGTGCTTGAAGTACCTCTCCTACGTGACAATCTATTGTAGGTGCAGCTGTGGCCTGGCCTTTTTACTAGTGCCTTGTGGGAGTTGTGTTTTGAGGACCCAGCATCGATCCTGATAGTTTCCCTAATGGTCTCACCGTGAGTGATTTCCTTTGTCTTTAACCTCAGACTTCCAGGTCTTCTGCCCGCCTTTACGAAACTGTGACAGATTCACTTGTTAGTTAAAAGTCCAGAACACTCTCTGTACCTTCATAGTCCCTGACATCCTCAAACTGATGACCATAGTCAGAAGAAACGCTGAATTAGAACATTACCATTTGGCAACTAGTATAGCAAAAGTTAGTCAATGAATACAAAGGGATGCTCAAACTAGTGGGTGAGAGTTGGAGGAGAAACAAGGTATCAATATGTTCTTGAAGGACCACCATACAAAATATTACCATGTGGAAAAGTTAACATTATAGTAACTGGACAAACATTAGTGAGAAAAAAACTTTAATTCTGCAACATTACTGCCAAAAAATAAGTATGTATAATTATGAGGAAACATAAGAAAAAAATGAGTGATGTTTTATATAGGAGCACTTCTAAAATGTGAAGATTATGGAAGTCAAGGAAAAAAAAAAGATCCACATTGAAGAAGACTTAAGACCTTAACAATTAACTGCAATATATAGTGTTGAATTGAACTATTTTCCTTTTAAAATAAAACGTAACATTATGCCACTTGAATAAGATATGAGTGTATATTCTCTTTTATTTTGACATTGGAAATACAGGAATGAAGGCTACAAATTAGATGGTCTCCGTGTATCAATTTTAATTTCTGAACTTAATGATTTTAATGTAACTAGAAAGCACAATATTCTTAGTTTTAACAATTACACACTAAAGTTTTTCAGTGTCAATAACGTACTTTCAAATAGTTCAGGGAAAAAGTGTGGTTTTTTTTTTTAATTTTTTGGTCATATTCTTGCACTTTAAAAAATCTACATAGCAATTTATAGAATAAGAAACTATCAAGATATAGACCATCTAAAAAACATTACTAGCTTTTGACCTAGTTGGTACTTAGAGAATAATATATCAAACCACTTCAAGATAAAACCTCTCTAAATAATCCTTGATGCAAAGTAGAATTCACAAGAGAAATTGAGAAATATTTCTAACTGAAAGATAGTACAAGATTTCAGAACCCATACGATCCCATGAAAGAAATGCTTAGAAGAAAATTTATACCTTTGAATGCTTGAATTAGGAAAGAAGTGGAGTCAGGCTAAAATCAATGACTTAAAAGGCCAACTTATTAAGCTAAAAAAGATAAAAGTAACTTTACCTTAAAATTCAAAAAGTAGAATGACAAACACTGAAAGTGTAGCAATCAATGAAATTGGAAGAAAAACTGTAAATTGTCAAAAGCAAAAGATAGTTTAGAAAAAATTAAAAGTATTAATAAAATCCAGCTAAATGGATAAAAACAGGAAGAAAACAAAAATGTCCCATATCACAAATGAAGCAGAGGTTATCACTGGAGATCTTACAGAAATAAATATCAAGCAATATTACAATTATTTTAATGTCAACCATTTTGGCAATGTAAGAGAAATAAGGTAATTTCAACTTAAATGAACACACAAATCACGGCATGAAAGATAAAAGCAAAAGAATGCGCTCTATTTAATAATATAATTTTATTAAAAATTTCCTTACAAACCTTCAGATGGAAATGATTTTATTGGTGATTTCTGTCAGACATCTAGGGAATAAAGAACAGCAATTTTATATAAGCTCTTCTAGAAAATACCGGAGGAGCACACAGTACCTAACAAATGTTAGAAGGTTAATACAATCCCAATATCAAAACCTGAGAAGTACATTAAAAATGGAAGGAAAAATAAGAAAGAATATTACAGATCAATTTTCATCATGAACATAAATGCAAGCACCCTTAATAAATAGCAAATGGAATCCAGCAATATATAAAAGGAAAATATGTCATGACCAACTGGGATTCGTTGCAAAAATGCAAGCTTGCTTTAACACTAGAAAAGCAATCAATGTAATTCATCATATTAAAAGAATAAGATGAGAAACCATATGATATGTCAAGAGTTATAAAGAAAACACTCGAAAAAATTCACCCATCCAATAAGAAAACCTAATAAAAACTTTGAATAGAAATAAATTTATTAATTTCACAAAGAGATCCACAGAAACCTACATCTATCTTCATACTTAATAGTAAAATATTACCTACTTCCTCACTAAGGTCAAGGATAATGCAGAATGTGCCCTTCACCTTTTCCATTCAGCATGGTATTGTGTATTTTCACTATTAAAGTAAGACAAGAAAGAGTATACGAATAGAAAGGGAGGAAATAAACTATTTATTTTTGTAGATGTCATAATTATTTACATAGAAAAGAAATCTAAAAAATACTATAGCTAATGGATTTAGCAAGTTCTCAGGATACAATAGTAGTAAAACAGAATCGACCTTACATAAGCAACTAACAATTGGAATATGAAATTGAGAATTCCATTTATAGTATCATCAAGACATAAAAGAAAGAAATTAACCAAGAGACATGCAAGACTTCTAAACTGAAAGCAATATGTAAGCCATTTTCTAACCAACCAAAATAAAGTTAGGTGCAAATTCTATACGGTAAAACTAATGAATTCTATATTGGTTATATTCCAATAACGTCCTAAACTACTTTTATCCTATATCATTTGTTACTCATTAGGAGTAAAATTGATTTTTTGCAAGACATAACTAATTTTAAGTTTAATTTATTTAACTTGAGTGAAACATCCAAAACTATGTACAAAATACTGGGATTATCCTAATGTTGTTGTATTTCAGCCAGGATGTTTGATGATGGTTTGATATATTGCCATAACTAAATAAAAATTAAAAAAAAATACAACAAAAAACACTTTGGAGAAATTTCAAAGGTGACATTTGTAGCTGTCAGTTACCAGCAAGTACAACAAGGAGGGCTACGTTTTTTCTTAAGATGTTGTTAACAATTTCCACAGATAAAATCATTAGTCAGGAAATACAAAATTCAACCAAAAAATACATCTTTGACAATTGTTCTAATCCTCTGTTTCCTTTGAAACAAGTGACTTTAATTATAGTATCGGTAGTGGGAGAAAAAAAAAGCAGAAGTAGTAACTGAAAATAAATACTAGTCTGAAGTATGTGCGGAAGAAAGACAATATCATTTTGACATGTTTATCATAGCATGAAGTAGCCTGAAAACAACCCCGCAGATGTCTGCATTTGAGATTCTACAATAGAGGCAGGCATAACTTGAAGATAATTGAATGTAGTAATTAGATGAAACTAAGTATATTAAATGCAAAAACATAATTGCGTAGCTATGTAATAAATTAAAATGTGGATATTTAAACCAAATTATTGCACAGTTGCAACAATGGTATTCTTTGTATTGAGCCTTGTTAGCAGGAACATGTACTAATAAATATCAAATTTAATACAATTTTCTGGAGAACAGAGGCTATGTGATTTCCATCTGTGTAGTCCCCACCTCCCTGCTGTGTCTCAGCACCAACCAGTGTTCTAATTGCATTATTGACATGTTCACAGATTCAAATATAAAATAATTTATTCTAAATGATTCACAGGCTAGGAGAAATTGAGTATTTTAAAAATAAGTGCATCATATTCTACTTTGAAATCACTTGTTAGAGAAAATTGTGAGGATTTATAATAATAATCCCATACCCCGAACCCCTCCTCCTATTAAAATATCTAGACTTGATTAAATGTATCATGTGTTAGCTGGAAAAAAAAAAAAAAAAAAAAGAAAAGATTACCTCCGGAAGCAGAGTAGAGATGGGGTGAGGCCTCAGTGAACTTCAATGAATAGGGAAAACTATTAAAAAAAAAAAAAACCTAACCAGGTTTCCAGTTTCCATTAGGGATACACTAACCTGGAAAGAACATTGCGCCTGCCCTCTCAGCAGTGGTAGCAAACAGGGAAATCTGCACATCTACAAGCTTTCACGAATCCATCAGACACTGAAGTCAATGACGAACCAACTAACCCCAAATCAAAGGAAAAACAAAGGCCTTCAAGAACAAATACACATGGGCACTTACTTACCTGGGACCGATGCAGCCAGACATGGTTAAGAATTCAGCTAACATTGTTAACACATTGGACAGGCTTGTAAGAGAATATGGAATCTCTAGGATCAGATATTAAGAAAACCTCTAACCCATTTGTACAGTTGAAACAGGCGATGGTGGCAATACCTAAACCAAGGAAATTGGCAAATGTTACAAATCAGAGCTTGATTTATTCTGTCGATTGTTTCAACTTGAAATGATGGATAAAACGTTAATAATAGAGATTAGGTTGAAAACTAGATTGTGTTAGTAGGCATGACTTTGTGAATAGCGCAAAAGAGAGGAAATACATATCCAGGATTTGGAAAACACTATCAAATTCAGTAAGACAATCACTTGTGTCATTGATAGACGCGTCAAGTTCTTTTTTTAAGTCTTTAATTCCTGCTAACATACAGTGTTACATTAGTTTTAGGTGTACGATATAGTCATTCGACAATTCTATACCTTACTCAGGGCTCATCATGATAAGTGTACTCTTTAGTCTCCATCACTTATTTCACCCATCCCACCCCCCCCCCATCCCCTCTTGTAACTGTCAGTTCTCTATAGTTCAGAGTCTGGGTTTTTTGGTTTGTCTCTCTTGCTCTCTCACTCTCTCTTTTTTTCCCTTTGTTTGTTTTATTAAATTCCACATAGGAGTGAACCCACATGGTATTTGTCTTTTTCTGACTTATTTCACTTAGCGTAATACTCTCTAGCTCCATCTGTGTTATTGCTAATGGCAAGATTTCATTTGTCTTTATGGCTGAATAATATTCGTCTGTCTTTATGGCTGAATAATACATATATATATATGTACATATTATACATATACATATATATATACATGTACATATACATATGTATATATGTATATATATACATATATATACACATATATATGTATATATATGTATATATATACATATATATATACATACATATATATATATATATACACATATATATGTATATATCACATCATCTTTGTCCATTCATCTATTGATGGATACTTGGGCTTTCTCCATAATTTGGCTATTGTAAATAATGCTGCAATAATCACAGGTATGCATGCATCCCTTTGAATTACTACTTTTGCATTTTGGGTATAAACACCCAGTAGTGCAATTATGGGACCATATGGTGCCTCCGTTTTTAACTTTCTAATAAACCTCCATACTGTTTTCAATAGTGACTGCACCAGTTTGCATTTCCACCAAGAGTGCAAGAGAGTTCCTTTTTCTCCACATCTTTGCCAACGCTTACTGTTTCTTGTGTTTTTGATTCTAGCTATTCTGAACAATGTTAGGTGAGATCTCATTGTAGTTTTGATTTGCATTTCCTTGATGCTGAACAACATTGAGCATCTTTTCATTGGTCTGTTGGCTATGTGTATGTCTTCTTTAATGAAATGTATGTTCAAGTCTTCCCATTTTTAAATTGAATTATTTGTGGGTTTTGGTGTTGAGTTGTGTAAGTTCTTTATATATTGGATGCTAACCTTTTATTGGGTATGTCATTTTCAAATATCTTTTATTTAATAGATTGCCTTTTAGTTTTGTTTCCTTCACTGTGCAGGAGCATTTTATTTTGATCTAATCCTAATGTAACTTTATTTTGATGTAACTTTGCTTTTATTTCCCTTGCCTCAGGAGACAAATCTATAAAATCATTGCTGTGGCCAATGTCAGAGAAATTACTGCTTGAGCTCTCTTCTAGAATTTGTATGGTTTCAGGTCTCATGCCTAGGTCTTTAATACATTTTGAGTTTATTTTTGTATATGGTGAAAGAAAGTGGTCCTGTTTTTTTTTTTGTTTCTTTTTTTGTTTTGTTTTGTTTTGTTTTTTTCTTCTCTTTCATGTAGGTGTCCAGTTTTTCCAACACTACTTGTTGGGGACAATCTTTTTCCCATTAGGTATCCGTTCCTTTGTCAGATTAATTGACCATATAATTATGGGTTTATTTCTGGGTTTTTTTTTTCTACTCTGTCCCATTGATCTAGTGTCTATTTTTGTGCCAGTACCATACTTTTTGATTACTACAGCTTTGTAACATAACTTGAAGTCTGGAATCATGAAACTTGCTTTTGTTTTCGTTTTCAAGATTGCTTTGGCTATTCAGGATCTTTTGTGGTTCCATACAAATTTTAGGATTGTTTTAGTTCTGTGAAAAATACTATTGGTATCTTGAAAGAGACATTATATCTGTAGATTACTTGGGGTAGTATAGACATTTTAACATTTTTTTTTTCTTTTAACCCATGAGTGTGGAATGTCTTGAATAAGTGAAGTTCTAATATAGTATTGTTGTTTCACCTGACTTGTTAGTGTAAATGAAAACACCAACCAATATTTATGTGGGAATTATTTTTTCATGGATTGCACCAAAATTTGAAAGAGATTTAAAAAAATAACGTATGGTAAAGATGAAATAAAGCATTTTGTGAGACTCAATTTGCTCTATGATTATAATAAAATATATCCTAGTTTATTAATTGCAAATGTTACGTATGTGTATACTCTTATAACAAAATCTATAATAAAGTTCTGTACACATATTTTCTTGAATATAGAGATAATTGTTAATCATTTGTGAGTATGGCAATGGATATAAACCATAACTTACCCATCCATTCTATTGTTAATGAGCATTTGAGTTCTTTTTTCTTTTTTCTTTTTTTTTCTTTTTTTTTTTTGCTCTTTTCTAGTGTACTGAAATATTACCCATGCTTCTGTTGTCAAGCTTTTCTGTAAAGGTCAAGAGAGTAAATATTCTCAGATTTGCAGCTATATGGTCTGTCACTACTACTCAATTCTGTCACTGAAGATGAGCCTAGGCAATGGTAGGTGAAGGAACATCTATTTGGCTCAAGAAACTCCATGTACCAAATTTTGCTTTTGCATAATATACCTCGGGAGAAATTGTGTGTTAATTTTCTAGGGTTGCCATACCACAAACTAGGTAACTTAAACAGTATATGTTACTGTCTTTCATATTAGACCAATATGAGGTGTGGGTAGCTTTGGTCCCTCCTGAGGGTTGTGAGGAAACCATATGTTCTAGGCCTGTCTCCTTGGCTTGTAAATGGCTACCCCTTCCCTAGGTCTCTTTATGTTGTCTTCTTTCTATCTGTGTCTGTATCCAAATTTTCCTTCTTATAAGGATACCATTATGGTGTAGATTAGGACACACCATAATGACCTCATTTTGTTTTCCTGATTACCTCTGCAAAGACCATATCTCCAAGTAAGATCACATTCTGAGGTAACTGGGGATAGGATTTTAACATGAATTCTGGACACTTTCAACCCATAACAATATTGGAATGTGTAAACTTACAAGAAAACAAAGTCGTGTAACAAACTTGTGATCAATATTTATATTATTTACATTCCTACCAGTAATTAATAATTCCTTGCTGACACTATTTTTAGACTTACATTTTTTCCTATCCATTGGATATAAAGTGTTAGCTCATCAAAGTTTTAATTTTCATTTTCCTGACTAGTAGACAATGAACATATATAAAATGTTTACAGACATTCACCTTTTTTCTCTTTTTATACTTCCTGCTATAGAGTTGGGTAGAAAGTTTATAAGTGTTAATAGAAGAAATAGAAACATTGTTACATTATCCTTACCTCTTTAATTCGTTATAAAATTGAACATTTTAACTCTGAATTCATTCATGATTTCATTCTGATCCCTAACAAAACAAAAAAAATATTTTTTAATGTTTATTTTGAGAGTGAGGACATGAGTCGGGGAGGGGCAGAGAGAGAGGGAGACCGAGAATCCAAAGTAGGCTGCTTGCTGTCAGTTGAAAGCCCGAAGTGAGGCTCGAACATAGAGACCAGGAATTCATGAGCTGAGCCAAAGTCTGACATTCAACTGAATGAGCCACCGAGGCACCCCAAAACAACAAAAAATATTTTTAATATATAACTATTAAAAAAATAATTTCTTCTACAAAGACATTATATTTGCCAGGTTTTATACTTTGATACCAATGCACAGCATTAGAAAGGTTTTCTTTTTTGAATTCTATGACTTCTTCCCTTCCAAAACCTGAGGTTTTTTTTTTTTTTTTTTAATAATTTATGTATTTTAGCGCTTTTTCTTAAATTTATTTATTTTGAGGGAGACAGTGACACTGCAAGTGGGGGAGAGGCAGAGAGAGAATCCCAAGCAGGATCCACATTGCCAGTGCAAAGCCCCATGTAGTGGTTGAACCCATGAAACTGTGGATGAAACAGAGAGTCAGATGCTTAACCGACTGAGCATCCCAGGAGCCCCAAGTGTTTGTGTTTTAATTTTATACTATTTTTGGATTTTCCCATACATAAAATTTACATTTCAGCATTTGAATCCTATGTTTACATATTATCATCCAATAAAATCATTTGTTATGTTTATTTGCTTGCTTGAATGTACTATAGTGGTACCCATAGTTCATGAAAATCTCCTTCCTGTGCTCCTTTATATTACCTATGTTGATGTATTTGCTAAAAATTATCTACTGTATTTTTTTTATGAAGTATAGTTGATATACAATGTTAGTTTCAGGTGTACAACATAGTGATTCAACAATTCCATGCATTATACTACACTTACCATGATAAGTACAGTTACCATCTATTACCATAAAATGTTATTGCAGTATTATTGACTATGTTCCCTCTGCTAATTTTCATCCTATGCTAATTTTATGAAAATTCCCCAATTTTCATCTTTGTGACTTTGTTTTGTAATTAGAACTTTATACTTCTTAATCCCTTTCACCTGTTTTACTCATCTACCCAACGCTCTCCCTTCTGGCAACCACCAGTTCTCTGTATTTATAGAGTTTGCTTGTTCTGTTTGCTTGTTCATTTGTTTTCTTTTTATTTCTTTTTCTTTTTCTTTTTTTAGATTCCACATATAAATGAAATCATATGATATTTGTCTCTCTCTGGCTTATTTCAGTTCACATATTTCAGTTCCCTTTAGATCCATTGTGTTGTCCCAAATGGCAAGATCTCATTCTTTTTTATAACTTGGTAATACTCCATTGTATACATTTACCACATCTTTATCCATTCATGTACTACGGGTCCCTATTTGCTTCCATGTCTTTGCAATTGTAAACAATTCTGCAAGAAACATAGGGATACATAAGTTTTTGAATTAGTGTTTTTGCTTTACTTGGGTAAATACTCAGTAGAATTACTGGCTCATAGGTTATTACTGGTTTTAATTTTTTAAGAAAACGCCATACTGTTTTCCACAGTGGCTGCACCAGTCACCAGTCATTCCCAACAACAGTGCATAAAGCTCCCCTTTTCTACAGGTCCTTGCCAATACTCATTATTCCTCGTGTTTTTGATTTTAGCCATCCTGACATGTGTGAGATGATCTCTCATTGAAGTTTTGACTTGGATTTCGCTGATTATTAGTTATGTTGAGCATCTTTTCATGTATCTGTTGGCTATCTGTATGTCTTCTTTGGAAAAATGTCTATTCAGATTTTCCCATTTTTAATCAGATTATCTGTTTGATGTTAAGTTGTGGAAGTTTTTATGTATTTGCTATATTAACCCTTTATCAGATACATAATAATTTACAAATATCTTCTCCCATTCAGTAGGTTGTCTTTTCATTTTGTTGATGGTTTCCTTCACTGTGCAAAACATTTTTATTTTGGTATACTCGCAACAGTTTATTTTTTTGCTTTTGTTTCCTTTACCTTAGGAGACATATATGGAAAATGTTGCTATGACTGATGCTTAAGGGATTACTCCCTATGTTTTCTTGTAGGAGTTTTATGGTTTCAGGTCTCACATTTAGATCTCTAGTCTGTTTTGAGTTTATTTTTTGTGTATGGTATAAGAAAGGATCTAGTTTCATTTTTTTTATTTTTATTTTTTGCATGTAGCTGTCTAGTTTCACAATACCATTTACTGAATATTCTTCATCATATATTCTCCAATGAAAACTGCACACCCTATTGTGTATTTTTTTCCTCCTTTGTCCTAGAAGAATTGACCATATAAGTGTGGATTTATTCTGGGCTTGCTATCCTATTCCACTGGTCTATGTATCTGTTTTGTGCTAGTACCATACTGTTTTGATTACTATAGCTTTGTAGTATATCTTGAATTCTGGAATAATGATACCTCCAGCTTTTGTTGTTGTTACTCAAGATTGCTTTGGCTATTCAGGGTCTTTCATGATTCCATATGAACTTTAGAATTATTTGCTTCTAGTTCTGTGAAAAAATAATACTGGTATTTAATAGGGATTGCTATCAAATCTATACATTGCTTTAGGTAGTACGGACATATTAACAATATCAATTCTTCCAATCCATGAGCATTTTTAAAAAATACTTCAAAGTTTATTTATTTTCAGAGCGTGTACACGTGGAAGGGGCAAAGAGAGAGGGAGAGAGATGGGGAGAGAGACAATCCCAAGAAGACTCTCCTCCATCAGTGCAGAGCCTGATGTGGGGCTTGAGCCCATGAGAACCATGAGATCATGACCTGAGCCAAAGTCAGATGCTGAACAGACTGAGTCATCCAGGGACTCCAAGGATTTTATTTTTTAAGGAACAGCACGAGCCCAATAGCTGGAGGTAACCCTGCCAGAAATTTTACTCATTTAAAAAATAAGGGAATTTTTAGTATTTAACTGACAGTATTAATGGAATTAAATAAGTTAGCGGGGAAAAAAGAAACACATTTATGTGCTTAACACATAGTTAACATCAGAATCATCAATGATTATTGTATTATTCTAATTGAATTTGTTTTTTTAATAGAAATAACTTTTATCATTTCTGAGTTCTCAAATATTCTCTTTTCTTTTTTTAACCCTGACAAATGATTGATATTTTAAGTGAACGTAAGAGTTTTTAATTACTGTACATTTTTCTTCCTGTGTTGTATATGTTCTTCCAAGAGGGCACTGGTGACAGAAGTATAATGCTTGCCTTCTTTCTTTTTTCTTAAACCCATGTTTTATTTACTCAATGTTGTAGTTTTAAGTTTGATTCATCTTCTTTAATTTCTGGGCTGGCGATAATGTGTCCAGAGCCAAGAAGTGCTAAGGACTCATTCCTGCTCTCAGTTCTCTCTAAGACCTTTCAGGACAGAGATGCTTATCTCATGACCTGTAAGGACTACAATTCAGGTCATATTTGCAATAATCCCACCCAAAGATCATATACCATGGGGAGGAAAGACAAGATTTTCATCAAAGCCTCAGTAGTGTTCATATTTTGAAATTTAATGTTTCATATTGTTGCTACACAATATTTTTCTCCTTATGATTCTGATCTATTTTAGATAATCTCAAATGTTTGAGTCACCAGATGACTAATTTGTACTTAATTATTATTGACTTGCAAACAGAAGAAGACAAATGATTCAAATATTAGATACTTCTTAGAATATAGGTTAACCTAAAGCAGTAGACATCTGTTGATGAGAAACATTTTGTGAAAGCTTAAATGATATAATTCTTCATCTTAACAAGACTAAAAATAGTAATTAGCAACATTTAGTTTTTACCTTTTTTGTTTTATTTTGCGAAATGATTTTTTATTATAGTACAATTTATACATATTATCAGTTATAGAATTTATAATATGGAAATTGCTAGGGCTGACAAGTACTGCAATTCAGCAGAATAGTCATTTGTGAATGAAAGGAATATTGATTCCTTGTGGTTTGAAGAGATTAACATAACGGATAGAAAGCAAAAACATTGTGAAAACGAATAGTTCATCCACTCCCATACATTGTCTCATACATAAGACTCAAAATATATTTTGTTATTTGTTTGATTTTGTGAACTGACAGTAGTTGCTGTCTTGACTACTGATGCCAAGAATTTAGGGCTATAGCAGATACCTTTAAATTCTCACTACTGAGTGGAAGAAATGTGTTAAAGCAGCCAAACTACAGTTATTTATTTCTATACTGATACGTTTACTTCCTTGACTTGGGAGACACCTCCAAGAAAAGGAAAAAAAACAAACAAACAAACAGGTGACCTCCTTGTCAATTGAAATTATGGGTAAAATAGCAGTTTTATATATATATATATATATATATATATATATACACACACACACACACACACACATACATACACACACACATATTATGCACACACATATATATGTGTGCATATATATACATATATTATGTATATGTGTATATATACATATATTATCTATATGTGTGTGTGTGTGTGTGTATACACACACACACACACACACACACACATATATTTTGCAATGATAGTTTTTAGGAGGAAGATGGCTTATTTATTAAATACACTCAATAGGACTATATCCAACTAAGGGTTTCTAGTGGCAAATAAAACCTGAATCTATGAGTCATGACTTTTTGGAGAATGTCATAGAAGCTATTACAAAGAGGTTAGCCAAAACAAAATTAGGGGGCAGAGTCTCCACATAAGATGTCCATCACTTCTGACATCAATTTCAAAGTTTGGGGTTCCTGAAACTACCCTCAGGATTAATAATTGGTAAGTAGTACTCAGCTACACTCCTAGTTGCAGTTTTTTTTATAGGAAGAAGATACATATTAAATCAACCAAAAGAAGAGACACAAAAGGTAGGTTTCAGGAGGGATCTAAATACTGGCATTTCCAGTTTTCTATTCCCCATTGATCATGCACAGTGGTAACTCCTCTTGGCCACAATGTGTGACAAAATGTATAGTGTTGCCAGCCAGGGAAGCTCGCTTGAGCCTTTGGTATCCAGAGGTTATTGGGCTTCAATCACATTTGCCTTGTGGCTGACCTTTAGTCTTCAGCCCCTCCTGGAAGTCAGGACAATACTTTTTAGTCTCAAGTTTCTCCAGAGATCAGAAATATTAACACATGGTCTAAACCCCCATAATAAATCACATTGTTAGCTCAGTAGCCAAACACCCAGGCACGTATGAGATCATGACTCTCACTTTGAAGCTTTGAGTTAAAGTTTCTCCTCATCTCTTGTCCTATGCTTCAAAATAAAAGCTGCATGGTTTATGGCCTGTGCTGCTAGCTGCCATGAGATTCAGACATTGCTTCTGAGTGTAGGGAGGATTTAACCAGCAGATGTGATTATGTTAAATAAAAGACTTGGCAGATCATTTTTTTTTAAATGTTTATTTTTGAGAGACAGAGAGAGACAGAGTATGAGTAGGGGAGGGGCAGAGAGAGAGAAAGGGAGACACAGAATCCAGAGCAGGCTCCAGGCTCTGAGCTGTCAGCACAGAGCCCCATGCAGGGTTCAAACCCAAGAACTGCAAGATCGTGGCCTGAGCTGAAGTCGGCGCTCAAGGCGCCCCTTGATCTTCTTGCTTAGATGGCAGTAATGCAGTACATGCCCAGTACTTTTGGGCAATCATCCTATTCTCATCTTGCGACAATGTGTGGTTCCAGAAGTCCTTAAGATGTAGTGTGGGATTTCGCAAGAGTTATGTATGAACAAAGAATCATTCTGTGATATTACACAACTCTTTTCACGGTAGAAAAAGTGAAAGTATTTTATTTAACAGTTTATTATCTTTTTTTGTAACTTGAACATATTTAAAACATACCATCATCTGTCTTCTATTTTTACTCTTGCTCCAGGCTCTTCAAATGTGAGGGATTGGACTGTTTCTAATTATGAACACTGGAGAAACCTATGCACATGTAAATGGAAACCTGTAGAGAGGCAAGCCCAAAACTAAGAAGTAGTCCACATTTCCACTAAGATTTTAATGGGTTAAAAAAATCTTTGGTGTTCTCTTAAAATCTTATGTATTAGTGAAAATGACTGCTTGAAGTCATTGATGAGTTTCTTAAAGTTTCACTGGTTGAACTATAAAACATAAAGAAGCAAAAAAAATATCAAGTTTCAAGTAGGAAAGGTAGAGTATCCCTTCACACAGGGCCATCTGCATAGGTATGACCTGTGCTGATACATAAGGCCCCACTCTTGATTAAAGGCTTTGCTGCTATCATCTTAGAATTCTTAGAAAAATTTTGAATAAGGACCCACCCTTTTCATTTTCACTGGGCCCTATAGATTATGTAGCCTGTCCTAGTTCCTGTTAGAGTATATTTTAAAGACAGGAATTACATAATTTAGGAACACAATCATATGTCATGTAGACAATCTGTACAGACATAATTGTTATATGATTCATGTATTACAACTTTATAATTGACTTCTGATGGTCAGTGATTCAGGATAGTGTTTATACCTGTGAGGGATGGGCAAGGATATAAACTGGAGGGTATACATGGAGTTTCAAAGCTATAAATAATACTCTATTTCTCTAGCTGAGTGCAAAGATTTAGTTTGTGGTATTACCAATATAAAATGTGACATATATATGTATATATGTACATGATGCATTTCACAGTAAACAGCTAAAAAGTATAAACATAATATAGATTACAGAAATAATAAAATGCAAGGGAAAATGTAAAAGAAAAATTGGGAAAAGATAATTTCAATATACATGCAAAAGAGTTATTACTTATATTACTGTATGCACAAATCTTATATAAGAAGAAATCTAAATGAAATAGTGTAGCAGGATATAGGCAGATCATTTCAAGAATTGAACTGTAATTGAAAAACTGTAATTGAATAAGATACAGATATTCATTATAAAAATAGTGATATAAATTTAAATAGGATTCTATTTTTGCCTATCTAATGAGAAATTGCATGTTAAATAAGTACCTGAAATTTATAAAGATATAAAATGTGAGCACTCTAATATACACACTATCGGTGTAAATTGGCATGGTCTTTTTAAAGGCCAATATAACAATATGTTAAAGCTCTTTAAATATTTTTTAGTGTTTATTTATTGAGACAGAGTGCAAGTGAGGGAGAAAGAGGAGAGACAATCTCAAGCAGGCTCCACACTGTCAATGCAGAGCCCAACATGGGGCTTGAACCCATGACCCACGAGATCATGACCTGAGCCAAAATCAAGACAAGAGTTGGACGCTCACTGACTGAGCCACCCAGGTGCCCTGTGTTAAAACTCTTACAATGTGATTAACATTTTCAAGAAATATGTATAAATATTTTTTTAAATAAAACTTATAATTTCATTAAAATAAACTAAAATCAATATAAATCGATTGTCTCATAATAGGTTACAGGCTAAGCAAGGTGATTATGTGTTATTTGTAGGGGATAATAACCAGCTAGTAAAATTTCATCATAGAAACAAGTGGTAAATTGATCAACACTCAAAATAGCTAGTGGTTAATTTCTATGGATGAAAGCTAGACAGAGATATCATTTGGTAGTTAGTGAATTCATATAATTTTCAAATTTGCATCAATAGACAAGTGTTATAGAAAATTTATCTTCAAAACAATATATTACAGGGGCGCCTGGGTGGCTCCATCGGTTAAGCGTCCGACTTCGGCTCAGGTCATGATCTCACAGTTCGTGAGTTCCAGCCCCACGTCGGGCTCTGTGCTGACAGCTCAGAGCCTGGAGCCTGCTTCAGATTCTGTGTCTCCCTCTCTCTCTGACCCTCCCCGTTCATGCTCTGTCTCTCCTTGTCTCAAAAATAAATAAACATTAAAAAAATTTTTCAAAAGCATATATTACATTGCTGTGAAGTTTCTTGCCTTTTTTTCCCCCCAGCAAGTCTTCATTTTTTGTGCGTGAGCAAGCAAATATTTCAGAGACTTTTCCAAAGGTTTTTGAGTGTTTGTTCTTTTTTCATTTTGTAGTTTCCAAAGACTCATGTCCATTGAAGGGTTTCTTTTCTTAAACTTGTCAAATGGAAGCATCCCATTTTGCTATATTGCAAACCACTGGTAAGAAACATCCAGAACAGCTCTCCATCCATCCATATAACCCAGCACACATGCAATGCAAATGATTGGAGAATACAAAGAGTCATTAGCTTACTTAATCATCACATCCTTTAAAATTGTTCTATTTTCACAATTACATTTGGCATCATTCTCTCTGGTAGGTAACATTGTTAACCATGTGTGAAGGGAAGACAATTATTTTTTTTTTTTTTATTTACCAGTTAGGAAGAAAAATAAAAACTGTCA
>NW_026058567.1:0-26149 GCF_023721935.1 Panthera uncia
AAAAAAAAATTAAAAAAAAAAAAAATAAATAAATAAAAACGTTAAAAAAATTTTTTTTTAAAAAAATAAAAAATAAAAAAAAATAACTGCTAAAGGGAAAAAATGTTTTTAAAGTTATGCCATTTAAGCTCTGACAAAATTTTTCAAAGATTCATGAAATTCTCTAGACTATTCTCAGTTTTCTTGTTTTCTCACTTGATTGATTTCTCCCCAAATGTCCCCTGCAAGATGTCCTGAAATACAACAATCCCCAGAAGCTGCTTTAACTTACTTTCCATTTCATCTCCCTAGAAAAATGATTTCTCCAAAACCAAACTTTATAGATAACTGAACCTAACTCTTTACATATAGAAGACTACCACCTCCCTACTTTTCTAACCATTAAGTGATGTGTATACTGTTTGGTGAATTCCTTTCCTTTCAAAGAAGAGTCTCTTACTTGTGTCTGGTAGGTAGGTCTTGGAATGCAACATAAAAATCCTTGGCAAGAGGAATCTCTTTTCGGTCTTTGACAAAGGTTTTCAAGGCCCGACATAGGTAAGGGTAAACTCTGAAAAGCAAACAAATAAAAATCACATGACGTCTTCAAGAGGGCTACCAAGGCCCCCTTTACCTTTCATGCTTGCAAACAGCTAAGACTAAGCAATTTCACCTGGTTACAACCAAGCCTTAAAATTTAACTATGCAGGACACTTCTATCATCTACTCTAGGTCTATGAGTGTCTTCCAATCCTCTCCTAGCCCAACAAATAGATCTAAGACAACAGAAACACCAACGATAAAATCCTATACCCAAATACCTACTATCTTTATTTATTGTATTTTGTTGTTGTTGTTTTGTTTGTTTTATTTTAAATCCAGTATAGTTTACATACAGTGTAATATTAGTTTCAGGTGTACAATACAGTGATTCAACACTTCCATACAACACCCGGTGCTCATCACAAGTGCACTCCTTAATCCCCATCACCTATTTCACCCGTTGCCCCATCTACCTCCCCTCTGATAGCCATCAGTTTGTTCAGTATAGTTAAGAGTGTGTTTCTTGGTTTGTATCTCTCTTTTTTCTTTGGTACAATTACATATTTAAAAAAAAATAAAGACAGCAAGGGCCAGCAATTTAAGCAATAGAACAAACCAGACTAAAATTATTTCATATCCAATCCCAAAAGGTTCCTGAACTTAATTTCTTGTAGATTAAGAGATAAGGGAATCATAACAAATAAATTCAGCTTCATTATTCAATTGTGAAAACAGAGCTATAATATTTCATGCAATCTCTATTGACATGACTGACCCTAAGGAGGAAAATGATAAGGCATTATTATCACATTTCAACTGAATACATATTTATGTACACCAGCTTTTGTTTGTTTCATATATTAAAAAATTACAGTCCCTTAAGGAAGAAATGCCACAATAAATGAAAGACCTTTTAACCCACAGTAGGGAAACATAACAAAGCCATTATGAATGATGCAGCAGGTTTAGGAAAATGAAAGGTACTAATAAATAAGACAGGCTGTCACAAGAGAAATAGTAATCAATGTAATCATAGCAATAAAATAATATTTGTATTTTGTTTCTTTCAAGGAGTTAAAATAACGGACATCTTTTCTAAGTTAACAATTTCAACTAATATGACAAAAATAATAAAAACAAAGATAAAAATCTCTAAATCTGAAGCATATTAAAATTATTTAAAGTCTGCTCTACATGCTTTTGTCTTTCTTAAAATTCTGAGATAATTGCATTTGTATTCTTTTTTCTTTCCTGTGCATGATTATGTTCTTTCTTTTTATAATCTAGTATTCTTTTTTTTCCCTTAACTTGCTTTATTTTTTATTTTCTTAAATTTACATCCAAATTAGTTAGCATATAGTGCAACGATTTCAGGAGTAGATTCCTTAGTGCCCCTTACCCATTTAGCTCATCCCCCACTCCCACAACCTCTCCAGTAACCTTCAGTTTGTTCTCCATATTTATGAGTCTCTTCTGTTTTGTCCCCCTCCCTGTTTTTATATTATTTTTGTTTCCCTTCCCTTACGTTCATCTGTTTTGTCTCTTAAAGTCCTTATATGAGTGAAGTCATAGGATTTCTGTCTTTCTCTGAATAATTTCACTTAGCATAATACCCTCTAGTATCCACGTAGAGGATCCACATGGATCCACGTTCCATCCACGTAGTTGCAAATGGCAAGATTTCACTCTTTTTGATTGCCGACTAATACTCCATTGTATATATATAACACATCTTCTTTATCCATTCATCCATCAGTGGACATTTGGGCTCTTTCCATACTTTGGCTATTGTTGATAGTGCTGCTATAAACATGGGGGTGTATGTGTCCCTTCGAAACAACACACCTGTATCCCTTGGATAAATGCCTAGTAGAGCAATTGCTGGGTCGTAGGGTAGTTCTATTTTTAGTTTTTTGAGTTTTTTGAGGAACCTCCATACTGTTTTCCAGAGTGGCTGCACCAGCTTGCATTCCCATCTACTATCTTTAAATAATCATTTGGCACCCACAGTACAGGCCACTCCTCTGTCCAAGATGACTATACCTAAACAATCTTGGTGGTTTACAATCTAGCAACACGGCCTCCCGTTTGGTGTCAAGGCCTAGTATATTTTTCTAGGTTTAATTCTTGATTGAAAAATGGACGAGAGGAGCAATATGTTATGGACATGAGAGCAAACTGGCACTAACAATCCACTTGACTGGTTAGACTGAAGTGTGTATGTCCTCTTGAGGTAGGTTCCCAATAGCTGTTGCAGCTTGGTTTGTTTCAATAGTGGGATCTGAAGTCCTCTGAAAAATAAGCTTCTTCCTTTTTCTTTTTCTTTCTTTCTTTCTCTTCCTTCCTTCCTTCCTTCCTTCCCTCCCTCCCTCCCTCCCTTCCTTTCATGTTTATTTATTTTGAGAGAGAGAGAGAGAGTTGCACATGTGCGCAAACAAGGGAGGGGCAAAGAGAATTCCAAGCAGGCTCCACACTGTCAGCACAGAGCCCAATGTGGGGCTCAATCTCGCAAATGGTGAGATAATGACCTGAGCCGAGATCAAGAATTGGATGCTTCTGGGAACCTGGGTGGCTCAGTTGGTTAAGGGGCTCACTTTGGCTCAGGTCATGATCTCATGGTTCATAAGTTTGAGCCCCATGTCAGGTGCTCTGCTGTCAGCAGAGTCCACTTAAAATTCTGTCTTCCTCTCTGTCTGTCCCCTGCTCGTGCTCGCTCTCAAAAATAAACAAACATAAAATAAATAAAAAATTTTTAAAAAGCGTTGCATGTTTAACCAAATGAGCTATGCAGGCACCCCTGAAAAATGAGCTACTTTTAGGAGACAGAACTGCTGCATAGCCTATGTACGAGGTATGAGTAGAGGTGTTTCTACTACCAGCCCGGACTTTCTACCTCCCTCACAACTTTTTCTGGTGTGTATTCTCACAATAAAATCTGCTGCTTATCACCCCCAACCATTCTTGATGATTGGAATGGCTAGAAACATTGAAACAGGTATTCCATCTCCCAGCCTACCATGTAAAGGAATGGGGCTGTCTCTCCTTATTCCTGGGTCTTAATTTTCTTTCACAACTGTCCACAATGTTTATTTTAACCTGGTTTTATTTACATATATTCACATCTGTTTAATCTAAATGCTGACAAAGATTTATGTAAAAAGATGTTTCTTGCTTTATACAGCAATTAAAAATAGGGGCATCGGGGTGGCTCAGTCAGTTGGGCATCCGACTTTGGCTCAGGCCATCATCTCATGGTTTGTGAGTTCGAGCCCTGCATCGGGCTCTGTGCTGACAGCTCAGAGCCTGGAGCCTACTTGAAATTCTGTGTCTCCCTCTCTCTCTGCCCCTCCCCTACTCACGCTCTGTCTCTCCCTCTCTCAAAAATAAATAAACATTAAAAAAAAAATTTTTTTTTTTTAATGTTTTCAAGTGGCGCCTAGGTGGCTCAGTAAGTTAAGCGTCCAACTTAAGCTCAGGTCATGATCTCACAGTTTGTGAGTTCAAGGCCCAATCTCTGTGCTGTCAGCACAGAGCCTGCTGCGGATCCTCTGTCCCCCCACTCTCCGCCTCTGCCCCTCCCCATCTCGTGCTCTATCAAAAATAAACATTCAAAAAAATGTTTTCAAAATATTTTATATGACATGGAAAAATGTTACACTGTTATGTGAAATGGCAGGAGACTGTGTCTACAATATGATCTCAATAGTTACATACACCTAGAAATACAACAAAACGTGCCAGAAGATCCTTAGGAAATTCCACATTTGCAGACCTGCTCATGATGGTTATCTATGGATGGTGGAATTACATATGTATTCCCTCTACTCATCTCTACTTTCTCTATTTCCTACAACATACACATTACTTTTATAATCAGAAGAAAATTAACCTTTAAGAACAACAATGTCATTTCTTTAAAGACACCCCTGACCAAGAACAGGATCCCCACACTTTCTCAAAATACCTACTCCTAGGGGCAAGGGAAAGAATTAAATGAATGACAGACCAAGAGCACTGAATGCCTGACAGAAAGTAAGCGATCCTCTGAAAACTTAGGAAAACTACATAGAAAGCAAAGGTTTTCAACATTTGGACGTGTCAAATATTCAGCTCCACAAAGACCTAAATTTGTTCAGAGCAATACTAAAATGACCACTGGCTGTATCAAAGGGCCTCTCCTTCTGCCTCACAAATGAGTACTTCCAGTCCTAGAAGAGCTGGCTTCACAGGTTCCATGCCTATTTAAAGTAAAGAAGATTAATATAACATACCTATAGAACTCCTCTTGAATGGTGGTAGAAAGTTGTTGATTAAATTGCTCCAGGTCCACAAAACTCACAACCAATGTGTTTCTCTCAGGACGAATGAGCTCCTCTGCTAATTGCAAGTACTTAATTTCTCCATCACTGTTCTGGAACCTGTAGATACACACAAGTCCTATTAAATTGAAGAATTATGCAGTAAAAAGAAGAATCCAAATGCCTGATAAGTCGGTGTATCGGTTAAAATGACCATCAGCTTTAGGGTCAGACAGGCTCATTTCACTAAGTGCATAACATGGGCAAGTACTTATCCCACCTTTCTGAAAAAAAAAAAAAAATTAAGACGTCATTTATCTCATAAGATTACTATGAAGTTTAAATGAGAGAAAGCCTGTAAATGCTTTGCACAGAGCCCAGAACACAGAAAAACTAGGCCTAAACTGCATTTCTTCATTTAATATTTTCTAATAAAAAATGCCAACTATCCTTTTATTATTGTTGTATATAGTTAAGATTGGAAAATATTAAATCCAAAGATTCAATTTCTGTAGAGAAAACTGACAGACTAGTTGTTGATTTAAGAACATGAATAAAAATACAGAAATGAGGTGCTTCAATGCCCAAGTCCTCAGAAAAACAGAAACATATACACACAAAATTAAGGATTACCACCACCATTTTTGCTTTTTGTCCTTTTAACATAAATGCAGATTCACTTGGAACCAAAAATCAATTCCTTCTTCAAATACAGCATACCTAGCTGTCCAATATTTACTGAACATCTATCTGCAAAGCATTACACCAGAGATACTTAAAGCTAAAAATGACAGTGTTGTTCCTGCCCTAGGACTGACATGATCATAGGATCATACCCTCCTATTAAAGAGGTAGCAAGAGAACCTAAATGTCCATGACAAATGAGTAAAGAAAATGTATACATATACAACGGAACACTACTCAGTCTTAAAAAGTAAATTCTGCTATACGTGTCAACATTGATAAACCCTGAGGACATTACACAAAATGAAATACGCCAATCATAGAAAGATAAATACTGCATGATCCTACCTATATGAAGTAACTAAATAGTCAAATTTATAGAATCAAAGTGGAATGAGGGTGGCTGGTGGGCTCAGTTGGTAGAGCATGTGACTCTTGATCTTAGGGCAGGGAGCTCAAGCCCCAGGTTGGTGCAGAGCTTACTTTAATTAATTAATTAATTAAATAGTGGAATGATGGCTGCCAGAAGCTAGAGCAAGGGAGGAAAATGTGGAGTTACTAAGCAAGTCAAGTGAGACTGAATAAGCTTTAAGAGATCTACTGTATAACATTGTATTTACAGTCAATGATAATGTATTGCATAGTTAAAAATTTAAGAGGGTAGATCTCATGTTAAGCGTTCCTTTAACAAAAGAAAAAAAGGAGATACAAAAAATGTGCTGTGGGATTATAAATAATTCTGCCCAACAAGAACATCCAGAAAGGCTTCAAGCATTTAAAAGATGACATTGGAGGGGCACCTGGGTGGCTCAGTTGGTTAAGCATCTGACTTTGGCTCAGGTCATGATCCCATGGTTTGCGGGTTTGAGCCCCACATCGGGCCCTGTGCAGACAGCTCAGAGCCTGGAGCCTGCTTTGGATTCTGTGTCTCCCTTTCTCTCTGCCCCTCACCCACTCACGCTTTGTCTCTCTTGATCTCTCATAAATAAATAAACGTTAAAAAAAAATTAAAAAAAAGAGGACATTGGAATTCAGCCTTGAAAGATGTTTAGAATTTGAAAGAAAACAAAGCAACACAAACACCAAAAAAACTCCAGTAGTGGTTAGACTCACTATAGATGTTTTCAAGTGGCAATGTCAGAAAAGGTAGAGGAATACAGAGATGACAGGCTGGCTGTGGAAGATGAAACTGGGAAGAGGAGCTGTGAAGAATTTGAGACTTTACTCCATAAACAAGGGCAAATCAAAGTTGGAATTCTGAGGGGGAGTTAACACCCCCCCACCCCCACCCAAACAGAGTGATTTATTTCTCTCATTCATCATTATCCCCAGCATCCAGCTGTATGGTAAACTGCAAGGCAGTTAAGGCAATCATATTCTTCATTAAAATGAAACATTAATTGAGGACTTTTGTAATGTGGTGTGGTGGCTAGGTGGGGTTAAGGATGGGATTTACATTCAAGACGGAAGTGGCTGACAGGTAAAGACACAGTAAGTTTCATTACCAGAGATAATGGAAAATGGCACCTTACGAGCATAAGGGAAGAAAGGATTGGTGCTGCCTGAAAGATTTACAGAGTTTCACAAAGGAGGTATGAGTCTTTAGCTGTGCTTTGAAAGATGAATAGCTGTCAGGCAGAGAATAACAATGCTAAAGACGGGGGATATAAATTATGGTTTCAAATGTATCAGAATTTCATGAGATGGCAGAATTATGCACAATAATAAAAGTGTGGAAACAACCCAAATGTCCTTGGATGGATGAATGGATAAAAAGTGGTATATGCATACAGTGAAGTATTATTCAGCCTTAAAAAGAAATCCCGACACAATGCTGTACACGTGGATGAACCTTGAAGACATTATGGTAAGTAAAATAAATTGGTCACAAAAGGCCAAATACTCCAAGTATAGCTCCAAGTACACGAGGTAACTAGAACAGTGAAAGTCATGGTTAAGTAGAATGGTGGTTGCCAGGTGCTGGGGCGGGGCGGGGGGCGGGGGGCAATGGGGAGTTAACTGTTTAGTGGCTGCAGAGTTTCAGTTCGGGAAGACCAGAGTTCAGTCGTTGGATGGTGGGGGCAGTTGCTTAACAAAGTGCATATACATACTTAATGACACCGAACTCTACACTTAAACAAGGTTAAATGGTAAGTTTTATGTATATTTTACAATTAAAAAAAATTTCACAAGACATTCCAAGGTCCATCCTCTTAAGGAAAGAAGTAATACATCTGCACGAAGTAACTGGCGGCAGAGGCGGAAACCCAGGCAGTGGGGGATTACGAGAGGCCAGGAGCCTAGAAGGCAACTTAAAAAAAAAAAAAAAAAAGTATGTGCGGGTCGGGGGGCTTGCGGTGGAAGGAAACGGAAGGATGGAGGGAAGGAGGGGAATACGCTCAGACACTTTGAAGCAGGTCAGGGCTCACCCGAGCATCTGTCTGCCCTCAGGGTTCACTCGAGTGCCTTTATCTCCATGGGCTCCAAAGGCAGCCCGGGCCCTCGGCGCCCCAAACACCAGAGGCCTGGGTGCCCGGTCCCATCAGGACTCTGCAGGGGCCCCCACTCGGTCTTGCTACTACTTATGCTCCCGGAGCCTCCGTTTCCGCTCAGGTAACCAGGGGCGACGGGATCACCAGCCTTACAGGTTGTGAGGACTGAACGACGGGACCAAACCGCTGCGCATACCCACGGCACTGGCAGTTTGAGGAAGGACTCAAGATGGGATTTTACCGCTCGCGGCGACCTGGCTAAGCCCCGAGTGGGGAATAGGACGCTCTGCAAGGCGCGCGGGCCCCCGGTTCCCCCCCAGCATGCGCCGGCCCTAGGGCCCAGCCTGGCCCCGGGAGCCGCGAGTCGGCGGGCTCCCGGGCTCCGGAAGCGGACAGGGGCAGCTCGGGGAAGTTCCGCGAGGAAGGGGCGCCCGCGGACTTACTCCTCCAAGAAATCCAGGAACAGTTTCTGGCATTTCTCCGCCACCTCATCGCGGACTTCCAGGTGCTGGCTGCCGGCGCCCGGCTCCGCTGCCGCCGCGAGGTCCATGGCTGTTCAGTGCTAAGGGGCCGCCACCGCCACGCTCCACCACTACCAATCACTTCACCACAGACGCCACCACTTTGCGCGCGCCGCCGCCGCTACCGCCCGCCCCCTCGCCCACAGGGATTGTCGGAACCAATCGTGGCGCAGGAACTCGAGGATTTCGCGCCAAACCTGCCCAATGAGCGTGGCTTCTGCATTAGTCCAGCCCACAGAGCCGGGATTTCGCGCCAAATGCAAAGACCAGGAGGAAGCCAGCGGGTTCTGCCTTTGCGCCTGCGTAGTGTGGTCTTGTCGCTGGCAACTTGGTTTCTGCAACAGATTTACGAGTGGGATCCGTGTTCCGGTGGCTTTTCACATGTTTTTCATATCATTTCACTGATATTAATTGAGCAGTAGACATAAAGCTCTATGGAGGAGAAAAATGAGTAAGATTCAGACCTGCTTGAGCCGTTGTAAGTGGAGGAAATATAACTGTGCAAGAGCCCAAAGAGATACAGACGTAGTACCAGGTACGGAGTTTGGCAGTTACTGTGGTTAATTCCCCTCTTAAACAGAACTGTTGGCTTGCGCCCTCTTGATTTTCTTTACTCCCTCTCAGGCCGTCTTTACCCCACTTCCTTCCACTTGCTTTTTTCCCATCTCTTTGGCTATTCTTGGTTAGCCATCTATTGTTGGTGCCTCTTCTTTAGTGAGTTCCTGAAGTGGTCTGGTCCCAGAGCCTTCATTTCTCCTGAAACTCTGTTGGGCGACCCTCTTCACTCCTGTTGTTGTGGGATTGTTGAGCGAGCCCTGTCAAGAAGGAATTCTTGAGAGGTTTTACAGTGCAACTTAGCAATTTTAAGGACAGGACCTGTGGGTAGAAAGACCTGCACCTTTGCTGTATGAAAGCTGGTGGTTATATAGTGTTCAAGGGGGAGGAGGGGACGTGCAGGGAGTATTAGATCATTACTGTTTTCTTTGAATTTCTACTTGTAAAACTACTTTCACAAGATTTCTCTCTTTCTATATTAAAAATGTAGCAACCAGCAAGTATTTGATCCTTATCAGAACTATACAGGCTATAGGTCAGCCTTCTAGACTAAAGGTGAACATTTTTCTGCTTCTATCCCTCATCATCATAGCTTCTGGGTGCTGATGACTTCTACCTTGTGTATCACCAACTGGGATTCTTTGGCCTGTAAGAGATTAAGAGAAGCCTGGACCATTTCCTTCTTGAGGTTTCCACACATGAAAAAATTTTTTCTTAAAGCCAAACAGGGTGACAGAAGTTATAGTAATTACTTTAACATCAGCCCCCCCCCCCCCAGATACACTCTTCACATACCAGATTTAACAAAACAGTCCATTGCTGATGATGTACTGCAGTGTATCTGAGACTGTATGTATTACCTCATTTGAAGGGGGTTGGGAACCATTGTGGCCCTGTATCCCTCAGCTCTTCACAAGCTCCAGATTCTGGACATCACCACTTGCATGCATTTTAGGAGCCTCAGACTCACTGTGCTACGGGACAATCATAACCCTCATGCACTAAGAATGGATTCAGGAGATAACCAGGGCAGTTTGCTGACCCAACTGTGTCTCTTCCTCTCCAAAGTTCTCATCTTTCTTTACCATTTTTCCTTTCTGCCCTTCTCTTTCTCTTCTATCCTCAGCGTCAATTTCTCAGAGCTTTAGTCTCATGTACAGAAGGAAAAAAGCAAGGAAAAAGAGTGCAGAGTTCCAGGCTAATTTGGAACGAGGCTCGCTCAGAGAATTGGGATTTCCTCTTCTCAGCATTCCACAACTCACAGATCCTCCCTTCTTTCCTCAGACGTGCACGTCTGACCCAGAATAGTAGCTCAGGTCTCCAAGTGAGGGTTGTGGGGACACCTTCCATAGCAGGAGGAGGGTGTGGGTTATGAAACATCTCTGTGCTATATCTCAGAGAGTTGTATGCCCGTGTGTGTGTGTGTGTGTGTGTGTGTGTTTAGGTCTGAGACTGCTATCCTTAGAAAGGCGTGCTTGCAAGGTTAGCCTTTGGCTGGCATTTGGGAACTTGACTGGTAAAAGTTTCCTACACTGATAAGACACTTTCCCTAAATGAAAAGGATGGCTCACTATGCCTAAAATGTTTGTGCAAACAATTTGGTTTGTGCTGAATTTGTTCTAAAAACTGGAATCTTGATATGTGCTAGGTAGAGGGTGCCTGTGTGACCTGCTCCCAGTAAAAACTCTGAGATTCTTTAATGAGCTTCCCTGGTAGACAGTGTGACATTCATTGTTACAGTTTGATGCTGGGGCAGAATTAAATGCATTCTATATGACTCCATAGGAAGAGGACTCTGGGATGTTTGTGTTTGGTCTCCTTTGGACTGCTCCATGTGCATTTTCTCTTTGCTCATTTTATTTTCTATCCTTTTGCTGCAATAAATGGTAGCTGTGAGTATAATCATATGCTGAGTCCTGTGAGCATTCCTAGCAAATTATCAAAACTGAGGATGCTTTTGTGGACCCCCAGTACAACATACATATCTATTTTTACCTTCTTACTAAAGAGAATTTTAAACATAAACAAATGTACACAGAATAGTATAATGGACTTCCATTATAAGCTGCAATAACCATCAACATGTGGCCATTCCTGCTCCAATCACACACCTCTCTGCTTTTCCTTCTTCATTATTACTATTATATTTTTTTAAAAATCTGTTTTAGAACGGTCTTAGATTTACTAAAAATTGCAAAAGATAGTACTGGGTTCTTACATATTCAATGCCCATTTTTCCCTATTGGTAACATCTTACTTTAAAGAACCAACTTTTTAAATAACTTTTTAAAGAACCAACTTTGGCACAGTACTAGTAGCTAAACTACATACTTTTTATGGATTTTGCTAGTTTCCCCCTAATGTCCTTTTTCTCTTCTGGGATTCCATCCAGGATACCACATTACATGGAGTTATCATGTCTCCTTAGACTCCTCTCGTCTGTGACAATTTCTTTAAAAAAAAAATTTTTTTTTTAACATTTATTTATTTTTGAGACAGAGAATGAATGAGGGAGAGTCAGAGTGAGGGAGACACATAATCTGAAACAGGCTCCGGGCTCTGAGCTGTCAGCACAGAGCCCGACACGGGGCTCGAACTCACAGGCCGCGAGATCATGACCTGAGCCGAAGTCCGACACTTAACGACTGAGCGCCCCTCGTCTGTGACAATTTCTTAAACTTTCCTTGGTTTTGATGGCTTTGATAGTTTTGAGGTATACTGCTAAGATATTTTGCAAAACATTCCTCAGGTGGGATTTGTCTGATACGTTTGGCATGGTTAAACTGTGGTTATGGGTTTGGGAAGGAAGACCACAGAGGTAAAGTATGGTTCTCACCACTCTTTTATAATTTTACAAATCCTAGATATAATATCATTTCATATGTAGATATTTCAGAATGAATCTCTAAAAGATATAGGTTATTGGAATATTACTCAGTAATAAAAAAGAATGAGATCTTGCCATTTGTGACAACATGAATGGACCCAGAGGTTATTATGTGAAGTGAAATAAGTCAGGTAAAGACAAATACCAGATGCTTTTACTTATAAGTGGAATCCAAAAAACAAAACAAATGAACGAACAGAAACAGAATCGTAAATACAAAGAACTGATGATTGCCAGAGGGGAAGGAGGTAGGGGGGGATGGGTGAAACAGGTGAAGGGGATCAAGAGGTACAAACTACCAGTTATAAATAAATCATTGAGATGAGAGTACAGCATAGGAAATATAGTCAATAAAATTGTAATAACAGATGGTGACAAATGGTGACTGTACTTATGGTGGTGAGCACTGAGTAATGTATACAATTGTTGAATCACTATGTTGTACACTTGAAACTAATATAACATTGGATGTCAACTATATTTCAGTTAAAAAGGGCTATTTTTCCTGAGACATATCTTTGGCTGGGAAGGAATCTTCCTTCAAACAGCTGTAGCAGAGCAGATTAATGATGCTGGTTCTTTTAAATCTAACTGTAATCTTTTCCTGGTTTACCAATACTTTAATTTACTATGAATAAAACTAGCAGATTAAATTTTTATGTGATTTATTTTAGCTGATGTGCATTATTCAATAAGATATTTATCAAACATATGAAAATATCAAACATAAATTTTCTTTCAAACATAGTCAATCCCCATCTTATAAAATATGTAATATATCCAGGGGTGCCTGGGTGGCTCAGTCGGTTAAGCATCCGACTTCAGCTCAGGTCATGATCTCACAGTTCGTGGGTTTGAGCTCCGTGTTGGGCTCTGTGCTGACAAGCTTGGAGCCTGAAGTCTGTTTCAGATTTTGTGTCTCCGTCTCTCTCTGCCCCTCCCCCACTTGTGCTCTATGTCTCTCTCTCTCTCAAGAATAAACATTAAAAAATTTTAAAAAATATATAATATATCCTACTTCTTACTAATAAAATAAAAAAAATTTTATGCTAGCTACTGACCAATTAGGTTTCAGCAGTACTTGATGAAATGTCTTTTTAGTCATTTGCCTTTCTCTTTAGTTACTTACATATGAGAAGTTTGAACATGATGTCTATCAAAAGTAGCAGTGTGAATGATGGCAGTTTTAGCTATTTTTATGTAATACTTATTTAATTTTTCCCCAAAGCTAAAAGTCAGAATTATACACACACAAAGAGTTACTGAAAAAATATTTAAAACTGTCATACTTCTCATTTCATAATTTATTTATTTAACGTTTATTTATTTTTGAGACAGAGAGAGACACAGCATGAACGGGGGAGGGGCAGAGAGAGAGGGAGACACAGAATCGGAAGCAGGCTCCAGGCTCTGAGTCATCAGCCCAGAGCCCGACGCGGGGCTCGAACTCGCGGACCACGAGATCGTGACCTGAGCTGAAGTCGGACACTTAACAAACTGAGCCACCCAGGCACCCCATAATTTATTTAAACTATACCTTACATTGTATTATTATAAATTAAAAGAATGAGAAACTGCATACAAATTTATTGTTGTTTTTATAGCTTTTATAAAAATGGGTATGTTAGTGACATTGTATCTATGTTATTTTAATATTGATTTGACTGCTTTTAATCATAAGTTTTATAAATTGTATTCCATATTTTGTTTCCCAGTGGTTTTTAGACTATTTCTTGAAACAAGTACTAACATGTCTGAATTGAAAAATGAAGTTGTATTTTTTCTAACAAACAGTAAGTATGATTAAGCTGACTTATTATTTTTTTACTTTTTAATTTTTTTTAATATTTATTTTGAGAGAGAGACAGCGTGTGAGCAGGGGAGGGGCAAAGACAGAGCAGGAGACACAGAATATGAAGCAGGCTCCAGGCTCTGAGCTGTCAGCACAGAGCCCAATACTGGGCTCAAACCCACAGACCATGAGATCATGACCTGAGCCAAAGTTGGACGGTTAACCGACTGAGCCACCCAGGCACCCCATATTAAGCTGATATAAAATGAGGATGGGCTTTGCTTAGTGGGTTAAATGGTGGACATTTCCCAGACTTTGAATGACCTAAATCTTCAGCTCCCAGATTTTGATGAAAACATATTTTTAAAAGATTATAAAATGAAAGCACTTCATTAAAAAATGAACACACATATATATGCCTAGCTTAAAGATACATACTGGACTATTTACAAAAGAAATTATATGATGTCAGAAATTTGTTCCTGAATAATTTGGCATCAGGAGAGATGGATGGTGGGCTTATAGGTCCAAGATAGGACTAGGTGATGGATACATGGGGGTGCATGGAGCTGAGCTGTCAAGTGTCTGAATAGCTGATTCAGGCAGCTAGCCCAAAATGAAAGTCTTAAATCCCTTACTGCTTTTAGCAAGTTACTAAAAATGGAAAAAGCAAAGACTTCTCTGTTGCACTTCCCACATGGACTAATGAGTAGTGGAGGGTTAGGTGGATCAGTGCAGATGTGGGGGTCATCTCACTGTTGAGGGAGCCTTGAACAAAAGGCTACAGTGGTTTTATGGACACTGAGGTGGAGGGTAGAATGAAGGGGAAAGTACTGAGGTAGTGTGGGAAAAAAATGTCTTCAAGGTTTCACCTTCCTCTCTTCTATAAAGAGATCTCAACAGACCTGAAGAAGACTTCTGCCCAAGGCTTCAGATAGAAAAACCTAAGAATGAAGTTTAGGAATGTAAATATGTGAAGAGTATGACCAGCCAAAGGGGTCTGAGTCCTTGACTGCATCTCTTCTTCTGAGATTGTGATGCATTGGCTGTGTACCAGTCTGGTGTGGGGAGGGCACCTTTCCCCTATGAGGCCTTCCAGGTAAAGCCTTCATACTTACCTATGGCCAGGCCTGAAAGATCACAAATAGATTTTTAACCCGGAGCTGGACTCCTCAATCAGTAGACCCCATGGTAATTTGCCTACTGCTGTGCTATAAAGTGGGAATCTTAGTATGAGTTGTAGTATAGGATTCCATGTTGGTAGATCAAAATTTGTAAGCTGCTGGATATTGCTACTAGATGAGGCTTTATGGAAAGGAAAAGGAAGGGGAGGGGAGGGGAGGGAAAGCGGGGCAGGGGGGAAGAGGAGAGGAGGGGAGAGAAGGAAAACCTATACCATAAGTATGTGTTGAGTCAAGTCAAGATGAATTGCTGACCTTTCTAGGGTAGAAGGGTCCAGTGTAATCAATGTGCTAAAAAGTGAATGGTTGGTTTCCTCAAGAGATGGTGCCATACTGGGGCTCAGCACTGATTTCTGTCACTGACAGATATGACATTTAGCAGTGAGAGTAATTAGATCAGCTTTGATGTGTGGAAACTCATACTGGGGCAACATACGCTATCTCTGTCACCTGATTACTCTTTCAAGAGCCTATTGTGCCAGTCTTGCAGTGGCTGATGACAGAAGCTGGCTTACATCAACTGGCCCAGTCACTCTGTATACCAATGCCTCTTCCATGGTGATTTTTCTCTGATGGGCATTAACTTATGACACTAAGGTCTTTACATTTTGTGCATATGCATTTTCTATAAATCTCCTTATTCCCAATTTCCAATCTTCCTCTTTCCCAGCCTCCAACTAATCAGCGTAGCCATTTCCTTTGCCTGTAAATGAATGCATAGCTTTACCTGGGACCACTTCTTTTTCTACACAAAACAGATAGCCAGAGGCACTGTCCACTGGGAGGATCTCAAATCCTTTAAGTCTACCCTTGAGTGGTAGTAGTGTACAACAGTAGTTACCTGTCAAGTCAGCCCAACCATTAACTAAGATGTTCCTTTTCTCCTCTGCTAACTGGTCTTAAGAATCTTCTTTCCTCATCTACCCCATCAGATTATCCTGATTATCTGACTTACTTGCGCCTTTTTCTATTCATGTCCAGTCCCAGATGCCAATCACTATCTTATGACGGATTGCTTTTTTTTAATTTAAGTTTATTTTTTATTTTTTAAAATTTACATCCAAATTAGTTAGTATATAGTGAAGCAATGATTTCAGTAGATTCCTTAATGCCCCTTACCCATTTAGCCCATCCTGCCTCCCACACCCCTCCAGTAACCCTCTGTTTGTTCTCTATATTTAAGAGTCTCTTCTGTTTTGTCCCCCTCCCTGTTTTTATATTATTTTTGTCTCCCTTTCCTACGTTCATCTGTTTTGTCTCTTAAAGTCCTCATATGAGTGAAGTCATATGATTTTTGTCTTTCTCTGACTAATTTCACTTAGCATAATACCCTCCAGTTCCATCCACGTAGTTGCAAATGACAAGATTTCATTCTTTTTGATTGCTGAGTAATACTCCATTATATATATATATATATATATATATATATATATATATATATATATACACACACCACATTTTCTTTATCCATCCATCCATCGATGGACATTTGGGCTCTTTCCATACTTTGGCTATTGTTGATAGTGCTGCTATAAACATGGGGGTGCATGTGTCACTTCGAAACAGCACACCTGTATCCCTTGGATAAATGCCTAGTAGTGCAATTGCTGGGTCATAGGGTAGTTCTATTTTTAGTTTTTTGAGAAACCTCCATACTGTTTTCCAGAGTGGCTGCACCAGCTTGCATTCCCACCAAAAATGCACAAGAGATCCTCTTTCTCCATATCCTTGCCAACATCTGTTGTTGCCTGAGTTGTTAATGTTAGCCATTCTGACAGGTGTAAGGTGGTATCTCATTGTGGTTTTGATTTGTAGTTCCCTGATGATGAGTGATGTTGAGCATTTTTTCATGTGTTGGTTGGCTATCTGGATGTCTTCTTTGGAGAAGTGTCTATTCATGTCTTTTGCCCATTTCTTCACTGGATTATTTGTTTTTTGGGTGTTGAGTTTGTGATGGATTGCTTTTGACCCTTATAATTTGGTGGATCTGACAGAACCCAGCACATAATGGGAAGGTCTAGCCACATGTTACTTAATGTCCTATAGCCAGGTGCTCTATCTCCACCAGGGCCCTGTAGCAAGCCAGGGGCTATTTACTGAATGGTGTATAGTTTTTGCTGCAGGTGGCATAGTATTGCTCCAGAAGCTACGGGGATTATGTTTGACTCTCCTATTGAGACCTCCTATAAAATCCTCAGGCAACTTTTCCCATCACTGATACTATTAGAACCATACATTCTGCTACTTGAACCACAGCCTGGACCTAGTGAAGAGACTCTCCTGTTGTAAGCACTACTCACACCTGACAGCATTCCATGTAGATGGGTCAGAAAAGTATTCTGTGAAGTAGTCTGTTAAGAGTTATTATTTAAAAAAAAAAAGAGTTATTAGTTCCATGTATTTTGGACTTAGAAAGTGAAAATAAACTAGAATATTATTATTACTATTACTACTATTATTACAATTTTCGATGTCTTATAAAAAGTGGGGCAATTATAAAAATGTTATGGAGGAAATCTCTCTTTAATCCACAGTCGTGAATGTAGCACAGTGCCTTCTGCAAGTACTGCTGTAGTAACTGTCAGGGCAAAAGGAAGGAATCCCAGTGAGCAGATCTTTTAGGATGCTCTTCAATGATAGGTTTCTTTAAAAACATTCAAGAGGGTCAGCTGGCTGGCTCAGTTTGTTGGGCGTCCAACTTTAGCTCAGGTCATGATCTTGCAGTTTGTGAGTTCAAGCCTCGCATTGGGCTCTGTGCTGACAGCTCGGAGCCTGGAACCTGCTTCAGATTCTGTGTCTTTCTCTCTCTCTGCCCCTCCCCTGCTCATGCTCTGTTTCTCTCTCTCTCTCAAAAATAAATATTAAAAAGAAATTAAAAAATGAAAAAATTCAAGAAGTGCTTTTCTTTCCTATCACCTTAAAATAAAAATGAAAAAAAAAACACACAAAAAAACAGAACCTTTAGTATTTGAAATGACAGTCACATGCGCATTTTCAAAATCCATTTTGTATATATGTTTAACCTCACCATGTCTGCTTGCCTTGTTATGGCAAAAAAAACAACAACAGAATTTTGAAATTAGTATTTTAACCTTTTTCATTATTGTTATATTTGTGGTGGTGATCTGTGATCAGTGATCTTTGATGTTATTATAATTGTAATTGTTTTGTGGCACCACAAACCATGCCCATACGATGGTGAACTTAATTGACAAATGTGTGTGTTCTGACTGTTCCATCTACCAGCCATTCCCCCATCTCTCTACCTCTCCTTGGGCCTCCCTATTCCCTGAAACACAACAATATTGAAATTAGGCCAATTAATAACCCTACAATGGCATCCAAGTGTTCAAGTGAAAGGAAGAGTCACACATCTCTCACTCTAAATCCAATGCTGGAATGATTAAGCTTAGTGAGGATGGCATGTTAAAAGCTGAGATAGGCTGAAAGTTGGGCCTCTTGTGCCAAAGAGTTAGCCAAGTTGTAAATGTGAAGGAAAAGTTCTTGAAAGAAATTAAGAGTGCTACCCCAGTGAACAATACCTAAATGACAAGAAAGCGAAACAGCCTTATTGCTGATATGCATAAAGTTCTAGTGGTCTGGATAGATCAAAGCAACCACAACACTTCCTTAACCAAAGCTTAAACCAGGGCAAGGCTCTAGCTCTCTTTAATAGTTTTTCCCCCTAACGTTTATTTATTTTTGAGAGCAGGGGAGAAGGGCAGAGCAGGGGTGGGGGGTGGGGGCGGATAGAGGATCTGAAGCAGGCTCCATGCTGACAGCAATGAGCCCAATATGGGGCTTGAACCCATGAACCATAAGATCATGACCTGAGCATGACCTGATGCTCAACCGACTGAGCCACCCAGGTGCCCGCTCCTAGCTCTCTTCAATTCTGAGAGAGTTGAGGAAGCTGCAGAAGAGAAGTTGGAAGCTAGCAGAGGTTGGCTCATGAGGTGTAAGAAAAGAAGCCATCTGTGTAACATAAAAGTGCAAGGTGAAGCAGTGAGTACTGATGTAGAAGCAGCAGCAACTTATGTAGGACATCAGCCTAAAGTAACTACTAACGTGGATTACACTAAACAGATTTTCAATGTAGACAAAATAGTCTTCTATTGAAAGAATATGCCACCCAGGATTTTCATAGCTAAAGAGAAGTCAATGCCTGGTTCCAAAGCTTCAGAGGACAGGCTGATGTTAGCAGCTAATGCAGCTGGTGATGTGAAGTTTAAGCCAGTGCTTACTTACCATTCTGAATATCCTAGGGCCCTTACGAATTATGCTCAAGCTACTCTGTCTGTGGTCTATAAACAACAAAGCCTGGATGAAAACACGTCTATTTACAACATGGTTTATTGATTATTTTAAGCCCACTGTTTGAGACCAACTGCTCAGATAAAAGATTCCTTTAAAATTATTACTGCTCAGTGACAATGCAGCTGGTCACCCAAGAGCTCTGATGGAGATGTGCAATGAGATGAATGTTTTCATGTCTGCTAACACAACATCCAGTCTATAAACCATGGATCAAGGACTAATTTTGACTTTCAAGTCTTATTATTTAAGAAATACCTTTCAGGTATTGGCTGTGGCTCCCATGGATGATGATTCCTCTGATGGAGCTGGGCAAAGACAATTGAAAACCTGAAAAGGATTCACCATTCCAGATGCCATTAAGAACATTCATGATTCATGGGAAGTGGTCAAAATATCATCACAAACAGGACTTTGGAAGAAGTTGATTCCAACTCTCATGGATGACTTTGAGAGGTTCAAACTTCACTAGAGGAAATAGTAGGAGAACTAGAATTAGAAGTGGAGCCTGAAGGTGACTAAATTGCTATTTTTTTTTTTTTAATTTTTATTTCCAATACATCAGAAAAAACACTGGTTAATGGTTCAGTTAGATCAACAAAGTTAATATGACTGAGGGGAAACTTATGTCATCAACTGCAGAATTGCTTCTAAAGATAAAAATGTAATGGATGAGGAATTCCTTCTTATGGATGAACAAAGAACGTAGTTTCTTGAGATGGAATCTCCTCCTGATGAAGGTTTGTTGAAATGACAACAAAGGACTTAGGATATTATATTAATTTAGTTGATAAAGTGGTGGCAGGGTTTAAGAGGATTAATTCTAATTTTGAAAGAAGTTCTACTGTGGGTAAAAGATTATCAAGCAGTGTTGCATGCTACAGAGAAATTGTTCATGAAGGAGTCAACAGATGCAGCAAGCTTCATTGTTGTCTTATTTTAGGAAGTTGCCACAGCCAACCCAACCTTTAGCAACCACCACCCTGATCAGTCAGCAGGCATCAACATGGAGACAAGACCCTCTACCAGGCAAAAAGACAACTGGCTGAAACCTGGGATGATGGTTAATTAGCACTTTTTACCAACAAAATACTTTTTTTTTTTTATTAGACAACAGAAATGTATTTCCCCCCAAATCTGGAGTCTAGAAACCTGACATAGGGTATCAGCGGGCTTAGTTTCTTCTCAGGCTTCTCTCTTTGGCTTGTAGATGGAGATTCCCTTGTCTTCACATGATCATCCTTCTGTGCCCATATCCTTATCTCCTCTTCTTATAAGGGCACCAGTCATGCTGTGTAAGAGTCCATACTGATAACCTCATTTTAACTTCATTATCTCTTTAAACATTCTATATCTAACTATAGTCACATTGTGAAGTACGGGGCAGGGACCACAAAGTCAACATATGAATTTCGCATACACAATTCAGCCCATGACAAAGGTCTTGGGTCATAATGCAAATTAAGGCCCAAGCTGGAGAGTATATATGTACATATATATTTATGTACATATATATTATTTACTTGCAATTATTTTTTTTGAGACACAGTAAGTTTGAGATGCATTGAAATCTGTTCACCACTTTGTGCTGGCAGAGCCCAATCCTTCTTACGAGCCACCCCTTAGAGTAAATACAACACCTAGGATTAAAGGGGTCCTCACATGATCTATAGAGGAGGCAAGCTTTCTCAGAACTCTTCTGAGGACAATAATCCCATACATGAGGGCTCCACACTCATGACCCATTGTAATTCAAATTACCTCCCATAGACCTCACCTAATCCTATTGCATTAGAGGATAGGAATTCAATATACGAATTTTAGTGAACATAAACATTCATTTCATAATATCACTCACAAGGACTTGATCTACTGTATACTTTCTGTTGTTGAATGAGCCTGGAGTTTTTGCTGAAAGATTTCCCACATTCACAGCACTCCTAAGGCCTTTGTCCAGCCTGAACTCTGTGATGATAACTAAGGTCAGTGTGACTGATAAAAGATTTCCCACATTCACTGCACTCATAAGACTCTTTTCCTGTGTGAATTCTCTGGTGTTGAATGAATGTTGCCTTCCACTTAAAAGATTTCCCACATTCATGACACAAAGCTGTTCACCTGAGTGAAACTTTATGTGTACATTGAGGCTATTTTTCTCAGATAAATGGCCTTCCACATTCACTGCACTCATCAGGCCAACAAAGTGCTTTTAAATGAAGGGATATACATTGGTATTTTAGACATAATGCTATTACACACTTAACAGACTACAATATAGTGTAAACATAACTTTTATATGCACTGAAAAACCAAAATAATTCATTTGACTTGCTTTATTGAGATATTCACTTTATTGTGGTGGTCTGGAACGGATGCACAGTATCTCCAAGGTATGCCAGATGTTAATTTGAAAATTATTTCTATAAAGATATGACTAAATTAGAAAAATGGATAACTATTTTGAAGCTGAAATAATATATATATGTGTGTGTATATCTATACCTATAGATATATATCTGTATACATACATATGTATGTATATATAGAGATTTTTTAAAGTTTATTTATTTGAGACAGAGAGAGAGAGAGAGAGAAAGAGAGAGAGAGAGCAGGGGAGGGGCAAAGAGAGAGAGAGAGAGAGAGAGAGAGAGAGAGAATCCCAAGCAGGCTCTGCAATGTCAGCATGGAGCCTGATGTGGGGCTCAAACTGAGGAACCGTGAAATCATGACCTGAGCTGAAACCAAGAGTCAGACTGAGCTACCCAGGCATCCCCTACTTATTATTTTTTTTAATGTTTATTTATTTTTGCCAGAGTACAAGCAGGGAAGGGGCAGAGAAAGGGGGACAGAGGATCTGAAGTGGGCTTTGTGCTGACAGCAGTGAGCCTGATGTGGAGTTCGAACTCATGAACCTCTAGATCATGACCTGAGCTGAAGTTGGACGCTCAATCAACTGAGCCACCCAGGTGTCTTCCCCCCTACTTAAAAAGCAGATAGGAAAAAGGCAAAGGGTTAAAAATGATGTTACCATTTATATCTTTTCAGACCTCCGTCAGTGCATGCACATATTTGGATATGTACATATAATTTTCCATACACAGTGTGAAATGGTATCTAGGTTAGGGTCCTGGTGGGAAACATACGGCACACTCAGGAGTGATATGCTCAAAGACAGCTTTGCGAAGTGGTCAAAAACAAAGGTTTGGGAAGTTTAAAGAAAACAGAAAGGGATGGTGATGCACCCTGGAACCAGCAACTATAGAAAGCTATTGCTGCCTCTGTGTCTGAAGGGGTAGAGACAACACTAACTGGAAACTGAGAAGAAGCTGTGGCTATACACAGGGTGCTGTAACCTTCTGCTCAGTGCAAGCTGTGTCCTTCGGGGAGGAGAGCAGCCATGGCCAAAATGTGGCCCAGCAGAGAAGGAAAATAAATATCCTGGCCTTTCTCTTCTCCTTCCTTCTAATCTCCTATTGGTGCCTTCCAAAGACCAAATCCAATTAGAAGCCTTTGAGAAGGGTACCTGGTTGACACAGTCCATAGAAGCTGGACTCCCAGGGTACACAGCATGAGCGGAGAAGGGCAGTGAGTGGGATAAGGGGAAAATAGAGAATGCCCAGCTTACATAAAGAGACTGAAATAACAATGAATATATATATGTAGTCCTAGCTTGGCATGGCTCTGATACAGACAGCTTTCAGGTACCACTGTTCCGTTAAATTACACCGGACTTCTAACAACTTGGTTCAAATTCCAGTTATTATGGTGTATTAACTGAGTAACTGCATAAACACTGCTAGCTCTCCAGTCTACAAATCACTCCGCAAGTAACAGATGTTCATCATGTTCAGTGACCAATCATATCACTTATAGAGAGCAAAGTGTGTAGCTGTGTTTCCTCCTTGTCTTCCTCTAATGAAGTAATGTGACATTTTACAAAGGCAGATAATTGAAAGAGGGAATTGGCCAACAAAGATGAAAGTAATGCAAAGAAAAAGAGAACTCCATAAGTGAAATCTGAATCGAATGTACATGGAGTTATAGGAAAAATAGCTGGCCGGGGGCACCTGGGTGGCTCAGTCGGTTGTGTCAGACTCTTGGTTTTGGCTCAGGTCATGATCTCATGGTTTGTGAGTTCGATTCCCGTGTCAGACTCTGCACTGATGGTGTGGAGCCTACTTGGGATTCTCTCTCTCTCCCTCTCTCTCGGCTCCTCCCCAACTGGCACTGTCTCTGTCTCTCTCAAAAATAAATAAATAGACTTCAAAAAAATAGCTGGCCATGGTGACATTGCCCTATTTGAGAAACTCCAGATATGCAGCTAGAGGAACTTAGCAAAGATGAACTTACTGAGATAAACAAGGATTGTGATGGAAAGGATGAAGATGTCTCAGAGGAAGTGACCACAGAAAAACGTTTCACACTACAGCAATTCTTGCAGATATTTCATGACACTGAAAATACAAAGGATAAAGTGCTGGAGGCTTATCTGAATGTAGGAAGGAGTGTGGTAATTCATCAAAGCATAGGAGAGTTGGTCACTCCATGCGGTAAGTTATATGACTAGAAGAAGACCAGCACTGTTCAAATTACTCTTGCTAAATATTTTTTACAAAAGAATGAAACACCTGAATTCTCAATGTTTTAATATTTTTAAATTATAAGGTACTAAGTAAATGTTAGTTTTCTCATTTTTAGATGTTTGACCAATTTTAAAGGTCTTAAAACAATCCTATTTCCCTCCCTTTTTACATTGCTTTGCAATTTAGTTTGTATGATTTTTAGGGTCCTACACAACTGTTCAAAGCAAGGACTGCCTTGTTGTGTTTTCCAATGACTGATTAACATTCTATAACATGGATAAAAACATTATTTAATGGAAATTTGGATTGTTTGCATTTTTTTCATGCTGTAATAAATATCCTTATGATGCCTTTTTTTTTTTTTTTTTTTTTTTTTTTTTTTTTTTCATCTGTATTGTTAGGAAAAATTCTAAGAATGACAGGTCAAAGGCCTATGCATATTCACATTTTGTTTAGGGTTAGGATGAAAAAAAAATTTTTTTTTAAGTAGGCTTTACGCCCAGGATGTGGAGCCCAACACAGGGCCTGAACTCATGACCCTGAGATCAAGACCTGAACTGAGATCAAGAGTCAGACACTCATGGGACTGAGCCACCCAGGTGCCCCTCTCAATCACATTTTGCTGCTAATCTGCCTTCCAGATAAGGTGGCTGATTGCCAGTTTACACTTCACCAACAGTGCCTCAAAGTTTCCAATTCTGCATCCTGTTGCAAACAATAAGCCTGTCTTATCATCACCAGTTTGGTATCTCATTGATGTTTCAATTTGATTGTCAGGGAAGTTGAAAACCTTGAAGAATAAGGTTTTATTTGTTTATTTTTAAAGAGCTAATATTTATTTATTTATTATTTTTTGGAGAAAGAGAGAGAGCGTGCAAAGGGAGAAAGAGAGGGAGAGAGAGATAATCTTAAGCAGGCTCTATGCTCAGCATGGAGACCTGTGCAGGGCTTGTTACCATGACCCTGGGATCATGACCTAAGCTGAAATCAAAAGTCAGACTGAGCCACCCAGGTGTCCTGAAGAGATAAGGTTTTAAAAAGTTATTTGGAAAGAGAGTTCCCTACGATTACTCATGTTGTAAGTAGAGCGTTTACTTGCTCTAGGGACATAATGATGTCTTGATCTATTAAAAACAGCGGCAGCCACCAGTCCATCTCTCTGAGCAGCATTTAAGAGTCTGGTGGCTTGTTTTAATTAAGCAAAGTAGGAACAAGCAAGGATTTGAAGAAAGAGTGTACAAAAAAGTGGTAAGACTTTGCAAACTGGTGGCCACCACTCTTAGCCAGATGGCTTGTTTTTAAAAGCCTCTGGGTCACACTTTGGTCTTTCAATTAAATATATACACACATGGTTAGATTTAGTGAATTTAAAAATAAACTCCTGTGTAAAAACATCTTATTCTGGGCTTATTATTAATAGTTTCATCCCTGAACTACCAAAATTAACCAATCAATTTATAAGTAGTATCAGACACAAACCATGTATTCAACATTTTGCTATGAATATGAGGCTACAAAAACTTTAAGATGTGGTCCCTGCCCTTAGCATTAATAATATCTGTTCAGAGAATATATTTTATATGCCTAGAACTATAAATGAGCTTTTACCTGGATCTCTCTTTTAGTCCTCACAATCCTGCAAGGTAGGCATTAAATCTACACATGAGGAGAGCTGAGACTTGATTACACTCCTATATTAGGTCTGACTCCTCATTACTACACCAAATTGGTTTTTTTTAAAACGTTTATTTATTTATTTATTTATTAAAAAAAATTTTTTTTAACATTTATTTTTGAGACAGAGACAGAACATGAACGGGGGAGTGTCAGAGAGAGAGGGAGACACAGAATCTGAAACAGGCTCCAGGCTCCGAGTGGTCAGCACGGAGCCCGACTCACAGACCGTGAGATCATTACCTGAGCCGAAGTTGGCCGCTCAACCGACTGAACCACCCAGGCGCCCCAAACACGTTTATTTATTTTTGAAAGAGATAGCATAGGAGCGGGGGAGGGGCACAGAGAGAGACAGCAAGAATCCCAAGCAGGCTCTGCACTGTCTTTGCAGAGCCCGATGTGGTGTTTTACACCATGAACTGTGAGATCATGACCTGAGCTGAAACCAAGAGTTGGATGCTTAATAAACTGGGACATCCAGGCACCTCACTACACCAAATTGTTTAAACAATTCAGTTGAAGAGTCACCAGGGTGGCTCAGTTGGTTGAGTCTGACTCTAGATTTCAGCTCAGGTCATGACCTTGAGGTTTGTGAGATCTAGCCCTGCATCGGGCTCTGTGCTGACAGAGCAGAGCCTGCTTAGGA
>NW_026058568.1:0-26145 GCF_023721935.1 Panthera uncia
CCTCCTTCCTCCTCCTTCCTCCTCCTTCCTCCTCCTTCCTCCTCCTTTCTTTTCCAGGAATCCTATTCTCCTATGACTTTCTACAGCGTACTTAGGGAAATCTCTTATCCTCTGTTTCTAAAATGACCTTATCATATACCAATTTCCTACATAGAGATGAATTTTTATTTGGGATTTGCATTCTGGTATATTCTATTTCTCTGTTCTTATCAAATTAGCTTAATTATCCCTGGTTTATATTCTGGATTGACTGCTGATGAGGACATCTTCTACACACCTTGACTTACTTAATATTCTTTTGACATTTATTTACCCTTCCATCTGGATTTGAGACTTATCCAATTCAGCAACAACAAAAACTCTGATTTTATTGGATTTATATTACATTTATTGGCTAATTTATGAATAATGATAAACTTTCCCATCAACAAACCTCATCTACTCCCACCTTTTATTGATGCCTCTTAAAAGTATGTATTATCTATACTTTTTTTATTTGAAAACTCACATTTCTATTACTAGCTACTTAGTAGGTTTTGTTTAAGTCTTGACATTTTTGTTTTCTTTTTGAGTTTCAGAACTTCAGTGGCCACCTACCATTGTTTCTAGACCCTAGTGAACTTTATGTTCTTATTTTTCATCCAAACTATGGATTTTTAACCTTTTAAAAACTGTTTAAATTAAAGTTTTCTATTGTTTACATAAAAGTAATGTTTCATTATTCTGTTACTGTTCATAAAGCAAAATGCAGACATCTCAGAACATCGCCTTTCCTGTAGATGTTACATAATATTGGGAAATGTTGGGAGAAAAACTAATCTTTCATCACTGTGGTTCTTTTTTAATGTTCATTTATTCTGAGAGGGAGTGCATGTATAGTTGTCTGTGGGGGAGAGATAGAGAAAGAGGGAGAGATAGAATCCCAAGCAGGCCCCACGTTGTCAGTGCAGAGCCCAAGTAGGGCTCGATCCCACAAACAGTGAGATCATGACCTGAGCTGAGATCAAGAGTCAGACGCTTGACCGAATCAGCCACAGAGGTGGCCCTAGAATATGAATATAATATATATATATATATATATATAATATAATTTCTGTAATTAGAAATTAGTTTAATCAGAATATAAGAGGGATGCCTGGTTGGCTCAGTCGGCTAAGCATCAGAATTCAGCTCAGGTCATGATCTCAGGGTTTGTGAGTTCGAGCCTGCCTCAGGCTCTGAGCTGACAGCTCAGCTTGGATCCTGCTTCAGATTCTGTGTCTCCCTCTCTCTGCCCCTCCCCCATTCATGTGTTTTCTCTCTCTCTCTCAAAAATAAATGTAAAAAATATATATAAGAATTTTTTGAAAGGTGGTCCTTTGTTAACAACCAACCTACTAATATATTGTGTTAATAGAACAAGAAGATAGAAGACAATGGAATAAAAGTAATGCATCTAATTATAAGACCCACAAATTGTCAAGAGTCCTTGGGTATTCTATTTCTCTTGCATTCCTTAGGCAAGGACACTTACTTCACTAACACCCATGAACAAATCAGTTCCCCATAATTCTTTAAAATTATCAGTAATGATGCATTTTTCTTTTGCCATATAGTTTTATTCTACAGTGACATTTAAGCCATCAGAAAAAGAAATTCCATAGTAATATTTGTACAGATATCATATCACATATAAGGAATGAAAACTGGCAGTAATCTCTGCCAAACTGGAATAATCCTTAAGTTAAATGTGGTATCTTGCTCACATGCATACAAAAAAGGGGTGAGTTAGGACATTCTGTATATAATACCATTTAGTTTAAAACAATCTGTTCCTTGTAGGTATTCAGTTCAAAAGCTTGTTATTTCTTGGCAATAATCGTGTCAATTGAAATACTAGAGATCTCAGTATTTTATTTTCAAACTAGAACTAGTGGATGTGTTTCTGTAAAGCTGAAGTGATATCAATATTCATTTTCTAATGGCTTTCATGACTCACAATATTGTCTAGCAATGTAGCCCACAACATAAAATTTTTTACTAAAATTATTCACTTGAAGCATCACTACCCCATCCTCAAATTACTCTAATCAAACATCTATCCTTAGAAAACATAACTTACATGCAACCTTTGGTAGGATCAGCAAGCATTTTGATCTTTTTCCTTGATTCTCAAGCAGTTATAATTTCCACATTTTCCATAAATATAAGCATATAACATGTTTCTAGCTTCAGAAAACTTTTTATTTCAAATTCCTACCCTAGATCATGTTACACACTTTTAAGTAACAATAATTTAAGTATTCTACCTTTCCAAATCTAATGTCTTTCCAGCCAAAAGCTTAAATTCATATCTGATTGCTGTAATTTCCCCAGGATATATTGCCAATTTTTCAATGATAAACTCTATAAATCCTAACTTCTTATTTTCCCCAGCAAACCTGGCCATCTTTTCATAAATCCTGACATCATATCGCTGTCATCCCAGTTACTAAATATAGATCCACTGGAGACAACACCAGTAATTGCCTTTCCCATTCTAGGTTTGTTTCTACCTTAATAATGCCTCACTTTGAAACCCTAAACTTCTTAGTAATAACTACCAAGCAAGTCAAAAGCAAAGTTAAAATAGCAGCTTACAGGCCGAAGTTTAGCCCATATGTGTTAAATCGAAGACGAAACTTCAAACTACGATGGCTAAAATGTCCAATAAAACTTCCAAATGGACCTGTGTCTGGGAGCTCTGGGGCCTGCAGTCTTCTTCCATTGACACTTTGAGATTAGTAAACCTGTAATGATGGATGCAGTTGCACAAGGAATACATTGTATAACTAAGATTTGATGTTCTCCTCCTCTGAAACCCACCATACCACAAAGATGTTTTCCATACCTTTGAGTCCCTCAACAATGGTCCTAGTTGAGTACCTCATCATCTCTCGCTTAAGTCATGTCCATAGTAGTCACCTGGTCTTCATTAATTATCTCTCAAATTCATTCTCCTTAGTCATAAAACTGACTTTTCTAAGTATAAAAAAATGAATATCACCTCTTTCTCTGCTTATTTGAAAATGATTTAGTACTTTCACTTTATAGAATGCTGTCCAAATAATTTTATCTGGATGGCAAGATTGTGACTATATTCACTGACTGGACCATGTATTCAGATAACAAGTTTAACTTTATGGTTTATAATGTGACTAAATTTCACATTACTCATATGAATATGGAATTCCTACCATAATATATTTGTTAAAATTAATTGAAATAACACAAAGTTCTTAGCTTGTGCCTGACACAATATTCCATAACACAGTTCTGGGCATTAAAAATCTCTTATGACACCTTCCCTTTCTTACTATGCCTCTTGGGCTTATAATCTTCCAATAGTATCATAACAAAACATAAAGCAAATTTCCAGGATTCTGTTTATGTCTTTGATTCCTTTTCATTGTATGACCTAAATGTGCAAATCTGTATGTCAATGTCACATATTTTTTTGAAAAAATGTCTGGCCAAACATCTGTTTAAGTTTTTCCTCCTGTTATAAAATTTTGCTTTTCTTGCTTACAAGTTCATTATGGTCCATGAAAGAAAAAAAAAGTTGGACTTCAATAAAAGTAAAAATTTCTGCCTTGCAAAACACTTCTTAAAAAACAAAAAGGCAATAAACTGGGAGAAAAATTTTGCAAAGTACATAATTGATAAAGGACTGCTATACAAAATATACAAAGAGTTTTTAAAACTCAAGAAAAAAATACTTAGCTCAGATGTCTATTAAAAATACCATAAAATGGGTGTGTTTTAAAGTACAGAAATTTAATCCTCATCGATCTAGAGGCTGAAATTCTGACATCTGTGTGTTTGCATGATGGGTTTCTAGTGAGGGCTCTCCTCCAGTGTCCAGAGTGTAGATTTCTCTGTGTGTCCTCAGGTAGAGGAGAGAAGAAAAGAGAACACAGCTCTCTTCATGACTCGTTGAAGTGAGCTAATCTCATTTATCAGGATTCCACCTGTAAAACCTCATCAAATTCTAATAACCTTCCCAACACCCCATTTCCTCATACCAGCATCTTGATTCAAATTAGGAAAGACTGTGCCATTGCAATGGAGAAGCATACAAGGATGATAAACATCACCCTAGAGGTGCTGTTTATTATCAGACTTTTTAATAGGGCTAGTAAATAGCACTCACTGCTGGCATTTTATGTGCAGTAGTACATGTAGGACTAGGTCATAATATGCCCACTACTTGGTAATTTTTTTTGTTTTACTATTCAATGATAGTACTGTTTTAAAAGTGAAGAATAAATAAAATATAAAAGGCCTCCCCAAAAGAAAAATGTTTCAACATATATATTTTCAGTTTATAACAAAACCAATTTTAAAAATGGAGAGAAGATCTGGAGGACCTCATCAAAGAAGATATTCAGATGAAAACTAAACACAAGAAGAGATGCTCAACATCATATGTTATCAAGGAAGTGCAAATTGAAGTAACCATAAGTTACTACTACCTAATTATTAGAATGCTAGTATCCAAACACAAAACCACAAGTGTTTGTGTGATGAACACTTGTATGGTAAGTCTAATAGGTCAGGCATATTCTTTATATGAATGGTAAGCTAATTAGGAATTACACTTACAAAAAAACACACTGGTGTACTATATAAAATTGACTATTCTGCTACTCAAATGTTATTCTTCCTCGCAATAGTAGTTGGTTTTGAGTATTTGTTTTCCCCACGGACTTCAAGCCTCTTGAGAATATGATCACTCATCTATTCACTCATTTAGTCATTCAATTAACAATTATACTTAGCGATGTATGTTGCTAAAATAGTTTCTTAGCAGATGTATAATGAATTAAAGGATGTACTTTGAGCTAATTGGTGATAATTGTCTTCAATAATGTAGATTTCATAGGCATAAATTGAAGAACTCTCTAAATAAGATCCAACAAATAGACTTCATTTCTTTTTTGAATCCTTAAGATCACTTGTTCCTGCATTCTGTTAACTGCTAGAACAGTTACTGGAAATTTATTCTAATGCTTTTCCATCTTTAAATTCGAAAGCAAGCTACTTAGTGAATTCCTGTCTTGCTAATTTTCTTCCATATTATCATGGAATAAATTTTTAAGTGTTAAGCTTGATAATGTCTAGTTTAAAAAGATTTTTAAAAATAGATTTTTAAGATGATTTATTATGTTTTATTCATTGTCAATTCCAAAAGTGGAAAATGGTCAATATTCCAAAAAGTTGAACACAAAATGGTTTCCTCTAGGAACATCTCACTGGAAAAACTAATTTTCCGTGGAATACGTGATCATTTTAACGTTTATTAAAACAAGGTACCTTTATCTTAAGTGCTATGTGAAAATTTTGTAGATACAGAACAGTACTTTCGGGAAACCACTGAACCATTTGGAAATATATTTTTTGTCTAGGCAGTTGAAACATAACTTTATATTAGAAGTTCCTTTAATTTCAGATACGTGTAGCAATAAAATCCTACAAAAAATTTCCAAATTCCATTAACATGTCAGATTTAGTCAATTGAGATCAGTTGCCCAAACAGGCAATTCTACTAGTGTGCTCCAAGAAGTAGCAAAAACTTATGGTTAATGAATGACTCTCTTGAATAATATTTTCAACCAGTTACTAAGGTTATCACAAAAATGTAGCTCTTGTATTCTATGTGTAAAATTGAAAGAAAAAAATCCCTAGTTAAAATTTATATTAAAATGAGTGCAATTATTTTTTCAGTAATTTTACTTGATGTAAACACTGAAACATATATATTTACATTCTTATATTTTTAGCCTGGAAAAAAATTGTATATACAAACATGTATTCTATAATCTTTTGGCACATTGGTAAATAAAATCTAAAATCATTTCAAGAACTAGCATTTTTAAGGTAAATTACCTTGCAAATGATGAATGTTAACCAAGTCTTGTGCAGTTATAAAGATCAATCTATAAAATAGGAAGCTGAGGGATAAGAATATTTATAAAAATCCATTAATAAAATGGAAGAAAAATACCTATGAAATGCAGAATTCGAAATGCTTAGCCATTTGTTCTTGATTATTTATTTAAAGAAATAATAAAAATTAGGGGCACTTGGGTGGCTCAGTTGGTTAAGTGCCTGACTTCTGCTCAGGTCCTATCTCAGGTCTCCTGGGTTCAAGCTCTGCATCGGGTTCTGTGTTGATAGCTCACAGCCTGGAACCTGCTTCAGATTCTGTATCTCTATCTCCCTCTCTCGTCCCTACCCCGCTTGCACTCTGTCTCTCTCAAAAATAAACAAACATTTAAAAAATTAAAAGAAAATTAAATCCCATAGAAATAAGTTTCAGTTATATATTTGATTTGATAGCTATTGTAAAGGGCAAGAGGTTAAATTATATTAGTATGTAGCTGCTTGTATATTTCTTAGATGTCTAAATGTGAGAAGGAATTAAATACCATTTCCCACCCTCATAAATACACAAAGCAATTAGTGACTATTTTGTGGGCTTTGGCTTTTGGCTAAACATCTTCAACTCCCAGCTCTACTCTGAAATATTTACATGATTTGGAATTTTGGGCAAGCTCCTTAATACTGTGACTCTCAATTACCTCATCTATATATAGCAATGATAACAACGCTATCATATCGTTTTGCTCATTGGATTAGATGAGTGAACCTTTAGCCCTGATGGTGCCTAGCATATGGTAAGCACCACATAGGTTTTAGACATTATTATCCTCATAATCACATACCAGTTACTGTAGTGGACACTTGAAGTACATTATCTCAGTTCTTACAGACAAAGTGGCAAATTGTGGATATATAACGTATCTCACATGTTGGGTACTGTGTGTGAGACAATGCCTTAGAGATTGTACTGAGATTGCAAGAGTTTTCAGTATACGGAAATAGTTCATAGGATATCAATATACTGTTGATTAGAGAGTATTGTGAGTTGAGTCAAGACTGTCACCCTCTTAGTTATACAGATCTAAAAGGACTTTTCAGCTTACCACTATTTTTGTCATTTTCCTTTTCTTTGTTGCTATCCATTTGTGTTCTTAACATTGATCTCCTGATACTCATTTTAGGTCTTTAAGACATTCTAAGAAAATAATTAGGCGATTGTGAAGTTATATTTTGAAAAATGTTTCACCTATCAGTTCTTCTGAATATTTTACATAACCGCTCCTCTACTGAAAGGAGCAAATGACAAATTCAGCAAAAATGAGAAGGAGTCAGCAACAATAGACATTTACTCTTCGTGTTCAGTAAGTTCATTATAATTTCTGACAATATTAGAAGTTGACTGAAACTTGATGTAGCACTGGTCAAGACTGACACTTCACACACTCTTGAAAGAATGTAGTTTATTGTAACACTTGATCTTACTTTCTCAGAAGATAACTCTTATTTTAATTTAAAGAGGGTAAATCTTAGTCCCTTGAGATCATGAGGCTGATCTGTATATCTACCCAAGAATTTTTTTTTCTTTTTAAAAATTTTTTTTTAATGTTTATTTTTGAGACAGAGAGAGACAGCATGAATGGGGGAGGGGCAGAGAGAGAGGGAGACAGAATCGGAAGCAGGCTCCAGGCTCTGAGCCATCAGCCCAGAGCCTGAGGCGGGGCTCGAACTCACCAACCATGAGATTGTGACCTGAGCTGAAGTCGGACGCTCAACCAACTGAGCCACCCAGGCGCCCCTCTACCCAAGATTTTTAAGAGTTGCTAGATAAATTATTCCATGGCGTTAATAGATATTTTAAACAATTGTCAGAAAGAACACATTTTGTGATCATTGTTTAATAATTGGTATTGTTCTTGAGCATTTGACATTTAACAAGTACTTCTTTCAGGAAAATTAGTAGGAAGCAGTGAGTACAACGTGTCTTCTTGTTTGCAACAGTTTCCCCTCTTGGAAAATCTTCTGATATTTTCCAATCTCTAAAAACCCCAAAAACTGATTTTAAATATTATTACTTGCATCAAAACATTAAGAATTGAATATTATGTTTTTTTCTAATAGTATATCAAAGGTGCAATGTACAAAAATGTAGTTTTGGGTATTAGCTTCCCTTTCCCTTTGTTCTGTTGGTAACTTTTTTCTTTAATACTTAATTTTTGTAATTAGCTTAAACTAATAAATAACTGCACATATTATTTTAGTTTCTATATAGAGAGATTAAAATATGAGAAAACTTTTAGTTGGCATTTTAAAGAAGATATCATAAAATATATTTTTTTGTATGTGGAATAATGATATAGTTATAAAACTGCTTTTTTCCTTCAGTATATCTTTGGCATGTCTTTTATAAAATTCTAGTAAGTTTATGAAATAAATTAACAAAGAAAAGTGCTTTCTTGTCATTTTCTAAGCGTGCAACTTACTGTCCTTTGTTCAACTAAGTATACGTATTATCTACCCCCAAATAGACAGGCTCGGCAAGCAGAACATGAGTATGAGGTTGGTTTGTGACATTCGCAAAATGGATACCTACATTTGCTTTGAAAGGGCATAGATAAAAGTAGATTTCTTGTTGTTGTTCGTTCAGGTAGATAACTAAACATTAGTTAACTGAATAGTAAAGTGATACAATTGATAACAAGTTTAAAAATAGAATCCTGAATTAAACACATTTGTAATTTCAGAAAATATTTGTGTAAAATTTTCAACTCTCTCAGGTTCCTGATCTAGGACTACCTAGGAAGCTCATACATAGAGAAGTAAATACTCAAATGAATAAGCAAAGTAGTATTTTTTATAAATCCATCCAGATATATATGCCTGCCTTCTCAGTTTTTGCTCTGGTGGTTCATGTAATTGAAAGGGAAATAGTGGTCCCTTGTAGTATTAGGGTTAGGGCTAAACTGATGAAACAAAATTTCAAGAGATTCTGGGTACGTAAGACATAGTATATTTCTCTTTTAATAGTTTTGTTTTATTTATTCAATCAGAGACCTAGGGTCTTATATTATCTCCTCAAACATTTTGTTGATGTTCAAGATTGATTGGAATGAACCATCTTTTTCCTTTTACATTCATTCCCCAACAGGAGAAAAAAGAAAGCACTAGCTAAAGAAATATTTTAAATTTAAATTGGGGTTGACTAAAAGTTGGATACATGAAGCCTCTACTCATATAACCATCCGCACAGCTACAACTGATTTCCTATGGAATCAGGTGGATTTTTTTTTTTTTTTTTAGGTTGACAACCAATAGTTTTTGCTACTTTGTTACCTAATGATAGTGTGGTATGAATAGCAAAAGAAAGAATAGCTCTGTTATATACATGTTATTAAAGGAGGAAAGGTAGTACAGAAACTTCCCTTAAGATGGGGAGAAAAAATTAATTGCTCTCCTTTCTCTAATAAATCAATTAAAAATAAGATGAATAATACAAGGACTTCATTCATTTATTTATTATACCTTGGAAAAAAGCCAACTGGAGAACAGAATCTTAAAAGAAGTTCTGTGATTTTCAGCAAAGTTTTTGAAATTAAGTGAGGACACATAGAATACGGGTCCAGAGATTATAGGTTTTTTGCAAAGAGTATTGAGAGGAAGAGATTTACTGGAACTTATCTGAAACTGTGGTGGTGAAGGAGGCAAAGATGAATCTATGCACATGGATATTTTGCTGCTTTCAAGAGTCTGCTCTCATTGCAGGGCGGACGAGGAATTGAAGGTGGTAAGCAATGCTGGATTGGGAGCGTTTCCCACGGGTTTCCCGTGTTTGTGAATATTTCATTAGTAGAGGCAATGACTCACTGGTCCAGAGCATGATTTGAAAGCTAGAGATAGTGTTAGTGTCTGGCGCAGAAGGGCAGGTTTGTTCATTGTCCAGTGTAATAAAGATGTCCTCTCCCTCCAGGGAAAATATCAGGCAGATTAGCTGCTCATTAGAAAAGATTGAGGTTCCCTGTGCTTGAAGTACCTCTCCTACGTGACAATCTATTGTAGGTGCAGCTGTGGCCTGGCCTTTTTACTAGTGCCTTGTGGGAGTTGTGTTTTGAGGACCCAGCATCGATCCTGATAGTTTCCCTAATGGTCTCACCGTGAGTGATTTCCTTTGTCTTTAACCTCAGACTTCCAGGTCTTCTGCCCGCCTTTACGAAACTGTGACAGATTCACTTGTTAGTTAAAAGTCCAGAACACTCTCTGTACCTTCATAGTCCCTGACATCCTCAAACTGATGACCATAGTCAGAAGAAACGCTGAATTAGAACATTACCATTTGGCAACTAGTATAGCAAAAGTTAGTCAATGAATACAAAGGGATGCTCAAACTAGTGGGTGAGAGTTGGAGGAGAAACAAGGTATCAATATGTTCTTGAAGGACCACCATACAAAATATTACCATGTGGAAAAGTTAACATTATAGTAACTGGACAAACATTAGTGAGAAAAAAACTTTAATTCTGCAACATTACTGCCAAAAAATAAGTATGTATAATTATGAGGAAACATAAGAAAAAAATGAGTGATGTTTTATATAGGAGCACTTCTAAAATGTGAAGATTATGGAAGTCAAGGAAAAAAAAAAAGATCCACATTGAAGAAGACTTAAGACCTTAACAATTAACTGCAATATATAGTGTTGAATTGAACTATTTTCCTTTTAAAATAAAACGTAACATTATGCCACTTGAATAAGATATGAGTGTATATTCTCTTTTATTTTGACATTGGAAATACAGGAATGAAGGCTACAAATTAGATGGTCTCCGTGTATCAATTTTAATTTCTGAACTTAATGATTTTAATGTAACTAGAAAGCACAATATTCTTAGTTTTAACAATTACACACTAAAGTTTTTCAGTGTCAATAACGTACTTTCAAATAGTTCAGGGAAAAAGTGTGGTTTTTTTTTTAATTTTTTGGTCATATTCTTGCACTTTAAAAAATCTACATAGCAATTTATAGAATAAGAAACTATCAAGATATAGACCATCTAAAAAACATTACTAGCTTTTGACCTAGTTGGTACTTAGAGAATAATATATCAAACCACTTCAAGATAAAACCTCTCTAAATAATCCTTGATGCAAAGTAGAATTCACAAGAGAAATTGAGAAATATTTCTAACTGAAAGATAGTACAAGATTTCAGAACCCATACGATCCCATGAAAGAAATGCTTAGAAGAAAATTTATACCTTTGAATGCTTGAATTAGGAAAGAAGTGGAGTCAGGCTAAAATCAATGACTTAAAAGGCCAACTTATTAAGCTAAAAAAGATAAAAGTAACTTTACCTTAAAATTCAAAAAGTAGAATGACAAACACTGAAAGTGTAGCAATCAATGAAATTGGAAGAAAAACTGTAAATTGTCAAAAGCAAAAGATAGTTTAGAAAAAATTAAAAGTATTAATAAAATCCAGCTAAATGGATAAAAACAGGAAGAAAACAAAAATGTCCCATATCACAAATGAAGCAGAGGTTATCACTGGAGATCTTACAGAAATAAATATCAAGCAATATTACAATTATTTTAATGTCAACCATTTTGGCAATGTAAGAGAAATAAGGTAATTTCAACTTAAATGAACACACAAATCACGGCATGAAAGATAAAAGCAAAAGAATGCGCTCTATTTAATAATATAATTTTATTAAAAATTTCCTTACAAACCTTCAGATGGAAATGATTTTATTGGTGATTTCTGTCAGACATCTAGGGAATAAAGAACAGCAATTTTATATAAGCTCTTCTAGAAAATACCGGAGGAGCACACAGTACCTAACAAATGTTAGAAGGTTAATACAATCCCAATATCAAAACCTGAGAAGTACATTAAAAATGGAAGGAAAAATAAGAAAGAATATTACAGATCAATTTTCATCATGAACATAAATGCAAGCACCCTTAATAAATAGCAAATGGAATCCAGCAATATATAAAAGGAAAATATGTCATGACCAACTGGGATTCGTTGCAAAAATGCAAGCTTGCTTTAACACTAGAAAAGCAATCAATGTAATTCATCATATTAAAAGAATAAGATGAGAAACCATATGATATGTCAAGAGTTATAAAGAAAACACTCGAAAAAATTCACCCATCCAATAAGAAAACCTAATAAAAACTTTGAATAGAAATAAATTTATTAATTTCACAAAGAGATCCACAGAAACCTACATCTATCTTCATACTTAATAGTAAAATATTACCTACTTCCTCACTAAGGTCAAGGATAATGCAGAATGTGCCCTTCACCTTTTCCATTCAGCATGGTATTGTGTATTTTCACTATTAAAGTAAGACAAGAAAGAGTATACGAATAGAAAGGGAGGAAATAAACTATTTATTTTTGTAGATGTCATAATTATTTACATAGAAAAGAAATCTAAAAAATACTATAGCTAATGGATTTAGCAAGTTCTCAGGATACAATAGTAGTAAAACAGAATCGACCTTACATAAGCAACTAACAATTGGAATATGAAATTGAGAATTCCATTTATAGTATCATCAAGACATAAAAGAAAGAAATTAACCAAGAGACATGCAAGACTTCTAAACTGAAAGCAATATGTAAGCCATTTTCTAACCAACCAAAATAAAGTTAGGTGCAAATTCTATACGGTAAAACTAATGAATTCTATATTGGTTATATTCCAATAACGTCCTAAACTACTTTTATCCTATATCATTTGTTACTCATTAGGAGTAAAATTGATTTTTTGCAAGACATAACTAATTTTAAGTTTAATTTATTTAACTTGAGTGAAACATCCAAAACTATGTACAAAATACTGGGATTATCCTAATGTTGTTGTATTTCAGCCAGGATGTTTGATGATGGTTTGATATATTGCCATAACTAAATAAAAATTAAAAAAAAATACAACAAAAAACACTTTGGAGAAATTTCAAAGGTGACATTTGTAGCTGTCAGTTACCAGCAAGTACAACAAGGAGGGCTACGTTTTTTCTTAAGATGTTGTTAACAATTTCCACAGATAAAATCATTAGTCAGGAAATACAAAATTCAACCAAAAAATACATCTTTGACAATTGTTCTAATCCTCTGTTTCCTTTGAAACAAGTGACTTTAATTATAGTATCGGTAGTGGGAGAAAAAAAAAGCAGAAGTAGTAACTGAAAATAAATACTAGTCTGAAGTATGTGCGGAAGAAAGACAATATCATTTTGACATGTTTATCATAGCATGAAGTAGCCTGAAAACAACCCCGCAGATGTCTGCATTTGAGATTCTACAATAGAGGCAGGCATAACTTGAAGATAATTGAATGTAGTAATTAGATGAAACTAAGTATATTAAATGCAAAAACATAATTGCGTAGCTATGTAATAAATTAAAATGTGGATATTTAAACCAAATTATTGCACAGTTGCAACAATGGTATTCTTTGTATTGAGCCTTGTTAGCAGGAACATGTACTAATAAATATCAAATTTAATACAATTTTCTGGAGAACAGAGGCTATGTGATTTCCATCTGTGTAGTCCCCACCTCCCTGCTGTGTCTCAGCACCAACCAGTGTTCTAATTGCATTATTGACATGTTCACAGATTCAAATATAAAATAATTTATTCTAAATGATTCACAGGCTAGGAGAAATTGAGTATTTTAAAAATAAGTGCATCATATTCTACTTTGAAATCACTTGTTAGAGAAAATTGTGAGGATTTATAATAATAATCCCATACCCCGAACCCCTCCTCCTATTAAAATATCTAGACTTGATTAAATGTATCATGTGTTAGCTGGAAAAAAAAAAAAAAAAAAAAGAAAAGATTACCTCCGGAAGCAGAGTAGAGATGGGGTGAGGCCTCAGTGAACTTCAATGAATAGGGAAAACTATTAAAAAAAAAAAAAAACCTAACCAGGTTTCCAGTTTCCATTAGGGATACACTAACCTGGAAAGAACATTGCGCCTGCCCTCTCAGCAGTGGTAGCAAACAGGGAAATCTGCACATCTACAAGCTTTCACGAATCCATCAGACACTGAAGTCAATGACGAACCAACTAACCCCAAATCAAAGGAAAAACAAAGGCCTTCAAGAACAAATACACATGGGCACTTACTTACCTGGGACCGATGCAGCCAGACATGGTTAAGAATTCAGCTAACATTGTTAACACATTGGACAGGCTTGTAAGAGAATATGGAATCTCTAGGATCAGATATTAAGAAAACCTCTAACCCATTTGTACAGTTGAAACAGGCGATGGTGGCAATACCTAAACCAAGGAAATTGGCAAATGTTACAAATCAGAGCTTGATTTATTCTGTCGATTGTTTCAACTTGAAATGATGGATAAAACGTTAATAATAGAGATTAGGTTGAAAACTAGATTGTGTTAGTAGGCATGACTTTGTGAATAGCGCAAAAGAGAGGAAATACATATCCAGGATTTGGAAAACACTATCAAATTCAGTAAGACAATCACTTGTGTCATTGATAGACGCGTCAAGTTCTTTTTTTAAGTCTTTAATTCCTGCTAACATACAGTGTTACATTAGTTTTAGGTGTACGATATAGTCATTCGACAATTCTATACCTTACTCAGGGCTCATCATGATAAGTGTACTCTTTAGTCTCCATCACTTATTTCACCCATCCCACCCCCCCCCATCCCCTCTTGTAACTGTCAGTTCTCTATAGTTCAGAGTCTGGGTTTTTTGGTTTGTCTCTCTTGCTCTCTCACTCTCTCTTTTTTTCCCTTTGTTTGTTTTATTAAATTCCACATAGGAGTGAACCCACATGGTATTTGTCTTTTTCTGACTTATTTCACTTAGCGTAATACTCTCTAGCTCCATCTGTGTTATTGCTAATGGCAAGATTTCATTTGTCTTTATGGCTGAATAATATTCGTCTGTCTTTATGGCTGAATAATACATATATATATATGTACATATTATACATATACATATATATATACATGTACATATACATATGTATATATGTATATATATACATATATATACACATATATATGTATATATATGTATATATATACATATATATATACATACATATATATATATATATACACATATATATGTATATATCACATCATCTTTGTCCATTCATCTATTGATGGATACTTGGGCTTTCTCCATAATTTGGCTATTGTAAATAATGCTGCAATAATCACAGGTATGCATGCATCCCTTTGAATTACTACTTTTGCATTTTGGGTATAAACACCCAGTAGTGCAATTATGGGACCATATGGTGCCTCCGTTTTTAACTTTCTAATAAACCTCCATACTGTTTTCAATAGTGACTGCACCAGTTTGCATTTCCACCAAGAGTGCAAGAGAGTTCCTTTTTCTCCACATCTTTGCCAACGCTTACTGTTTCTTGTGTTTTTGATTCTAGCTATTCTGAACAATGTTAGGTGAGATCTCATTGTAGTTTTGATTTGCATTTCCTTGATGCTGAACAACATTGAGCATCTTTTCATTGGTCTGTTGGCTATGTGTATGTCTTCTTTAATGAAATGTATGTTCAAGTCTTCCCATTTTTAAATTGAATTATTTGTGGGTTTTGGTGTTGAGTTGTGTAAGTTCTTTATATATTGGATGCTAACCTTTTATTGGGTATGTCATTTTCAAATATCTTTTATTTAATAGATTGCCTTTTAGTTTTGTTTCCTTCACTGTGCAGGAGCATTTTATTTTGATCTAATCCTAATGTAACTTTATTTTGATGTAACTTTGCTTTTATTTCCCTTGCCTCAGGAGACAAATCTATAAAATCATTGCTGTGGCCAATGTCAGAGAAATTACTGCTTGAGCTCTCTTCTAGAATTTGTATGGTTTCAGGTCTCATGCCTAGGTCTTTAATACATTTTGAGTTTATTTTTGTATATGGTGAAAGAAAGTGGTCCTGTTTTTTTTTTTGTTTCTTTTTTTGTTTTGTTTTGTTTTGTTTTTTTCTTCTCTTTCATGTAGGTGTCCAGTTTTTCCAACACTACTTGTTGGGGACAATCTTTTTCCCATTAGGTATCCGTTCCTTTGTCAGATTAATTGACCATATAATTATGGGTTTATTTCTGGGTTTTTTTTTTCTACTCTGTCCCATTGATCTAGTGTCTATTTTTGTGCCAGTACCATACTTTTTGATTACTACAGCTTTGTAACATAACTTGAAGTCTGGAATCATGAAACTTGCTTTTGTTTTCGTTTTCAAGATTGCTTTGGCTATTCAGGATCTTTTGTGGTTCCATACAAATTTTAGGATTGTTTTAGTTCTGTGAAAAATACTATTGGTATCTTGAAAGAGACATTATATCTGTAGATTACTTGGGGTAGTATAGACATTTTAACATTTTTTTTTTCTTTTAACCCATGAGTGTGGAATGTCTTGAATAAGTGAAGTTCTAATATAGTATTGTTGTTTCACCTGACTTGTTAGTGTAAATGAAAACACCAACCAATATTTATGTGGGAATTATTTTTTCATGGATTGCACCAAAATTTGAAAGAGATTTAAAAAAATAACGTATGGTAAAGATGAAATAAAGCATTTTGTGAGACTCAATTTGCTCTATGATTATAATAAAATATATCCTAGTTTATTAATTGCAAATGTTACGTATGTGTATACTCTTATAACAAAATCTATAATAAAGTTCTGTACACATATTTTCTTGAATATAGAGATAATTGTTAATCATTTGTGAGTATGGCAATGGATATAAACCATAACTTACCCATCCATTCTATTGTTAATGAGCATTTGAGTTCTTTTTTCTTTTTTCTTTTTTTTTCTTTTTTTTTTTTGCTCTTTTCTAGTGTACTGAAATATTACCCATGCTTCTGTTGTCAAGCTTTTCTGTAAAGGTCAAGAGAGTAAATATTCTCAGATTTGCAGCTATATGGTCTGTCACTACTACTCAATTCTGTCACTGAAGATGAGCCTAGGCAATGGTAGGTGAAGGAACATCTATTTGGCTCAAGAAACTCCATGTACCAAATTTTGCTTTTGCATAATATACCTCGGGAGAAATTGTGTGTTAATTTTCTAGGGTTGCCATACCACAAACTAGGTAACTTAAACAGTATATGTTACTGTCTTTCATATTAGACCAATATGAGGTGTGGGTAGCTTTGGTCCCTCCTGAGGGTTGTGAGGAAACCATATGTTCTAGGCCTGTCTCCTTGGCTTGTAAATGGCTACCCCTTCCCTAGGTCTCTTTATGTTGTCTTCTTTCTATCTGTGTCTGTATCCAAATTTTCCTTCTTATAAGGATACCATTATGGTGTAGATTAGGACACACCATAATGACCTCATTTTGTTTTCCTGATTACCTCTGCAAAGACCATATCTCCAAGTAAGATCACATTCTGAGGTAACTGGGGATAGGATTTTAACATGAATTCTGGACACTTTCAACCCATAACAATATTGGAATGTGTAAACTTACAAGAAAACAAAGTCGTGTAACAAACTTGTGATCAATATTTATATTATTTACATTCCTACCAGTAATTAATAATTCCTTGCTGACACTATTTTTAGACTTACATTTTTTCCTATCCATTGGATATAAAGTGTTAGCTCATCAAAGTTTTAATTTTCATTTTCCTGACTAGTAGACAATGAACATATATAAAATGTTTACAGACATTCACCTTTTTTCTCTTTTTATACTTCCTGCTATAGAGTTGGGTAGAAAGTTTATAAGTGTTAATAGAAGAAATAGAAACATTGTTACATTATCCTTACCTCTTTAATTCGTTATAAAATTGAACATTTTAACTCTGAATTCATTCATGATTTCATTCTGATCCCTAACAAAACAAAAAAAATATTTTTTAATGTTTATTTTGAGAGTGAGGACATGAGTCGGGGAGGGGCAGAGAGAGAGGGAGACCGAGAATCCAAAGTAGGCTGCTTGCTGTCAGTTGAAAGCCCGAAGTGAGGCTCGAACATAGAGACCAGGAATTCATGAGCTGAGCCAAAGTCTGACATTCAACTGAATGAGCCACCGAGGCACCCCAAAACAACAAAAAATATTTTTAATATATAACTATTAAAAAAATAATTTCTTCTACAAAGACATTATATTTGCCAGGTTTTATACTTTGATACCAATGCACAGCATTAGAAAGGTTTTCTTTTTTGAATTCTATGACTTCTTCCCTTCCAAAACCTGAGGTTTTTTTTTTTTTTTTTTAATAATTTATGTATTTTAGCGCTTTTTCTTAAATTTATTTATTTTGAGGGAGACAGTGACACTGCAAGTGGGGGAGAGGCAGAGAGAGAATCCCAAGCAGGATCCACATTGCCAGTGCAAAGCCCCATGTAGTGGTTGAACCCATGAAACTGTGGATGAAACAGAGAGTCAGATGCTTAACCGACTGAGCATCCCAGGAGCCCCAAGTGTTTGTGTTTTAATTTTATACTATTTTTGGATTTTCCCATACATAAAATTTACATTTCAGCATTTGAATCCTATGTTTACATATTATCATCCAATAAAATCATTTGTTATGTTTATTTGCTTGCTTGAATGTACTATAGTGGTACCCATAGTTCATGAAAATCTCCTTCCTGTGCTCCTTTATATTACCTATGTTGATGTATTTGCTAAAAATTATCTACTGTATTTTTTTTATGAAGTATAGTTGATATACAATGTTAGTTTCAGGTGTACAACATAGTGATTCAACAATTCCATGCATTATACTACACTTACCATGATAAGTACAGTTACCATCTATTACCATAAAATGTTATTGCAGTATTATTGACTATGTTCCCTCTGCTAATTTTCATCCTATGCTAATTTTATGAAAATTCCCCAATTTTCATCTTTGTGACTTTGTTTTGTAATTAGAACTTTATACTTCTTAATCCCTTTCACCTGTTTTACTCATCTACCCAACGCTCTCCCTTCTGGCAACCACCAGTTCTCTGTATTTATAGAGTTTGCTTGTTCTGTTTGCTTGTTCATTTGTTTTCTTTTTATTTCTTTTTCTTTTTCTTTTTTTAGATTCCACATATAAATGAAATCATATGATATTTGTCTCTCTCTGGCTTATTTCAGTTCACATATTTCAGTTCCCTTTAGATCCATTGTGTTGTCCCAAATGGCAAGATCTCATTCTTTTTTATAACTTGGTAATACTCCATTGTATACATTTACCACATCTTTATCCATTCATGTACTACGGGTCCCTATTTGCTTCCATGTCTTTGCAATTGTAAACAATTCTGCAAGAAACATAGGGATACATAAGTTTTTGAATTAGTGTTTTTGCTTTACTTGGGTAAATACTCAGTAGAATTACTGGCTCATAGGTTATTACTGGTTTTAATTTTTTAAGAAAACGCCATACTGTTTTCCACAGTGGCTGCACCAGTCACCAGTCATTCCCAACAACAGTGCATAAAGCTCCCCTTTTCTACAGGTCCTTGCCAATACTCATTATTCCTCGTGTTTTTGATTTTAGCCATCCTGACATGTGTGAGATGATCTCTCATTGAAGTTTTGACTTGGATTTCGCTGATTATTAGTTATGTTGAGCATCTTTTCATGTATCTGTTGGCTATCTGTATGTCTTCTTTGGAAAAATGTCTATTCAGATTTTCCCATTTTTAATCAGATTATCTGTTTGATGTTAAGTTGTGGAAGTTTTTATGTATTTGCTATATTAACCCTTTATCAGATACATAATAATTTACAAATATCTTCTCCCATTCAGTAGGTTGTCTTTTCATTTTGTTGATGGTTTCCTTCACTGTGCAAAACATTTTTATTTTGGTATACTCGCAACAGTTTATTTTTTTGCTTTTGTTTCCTTTACCTTAGGAGACATATATGGAAAATGTTGCTATGACTGATGCTTAAGGGATTACTCCCTATGTTTTCTTGTAGGAGTTTTATGGTTTCAGGTCTCACATTTAGATCTCTAGTCTGTTTTGAGTTTATTTTTTGTGTATGGTATAAGAAAGGATCTAGTTTCATTTTTTTTATTTTTATTTTTTGCATGTAGCTGTCTAGTTTCACAATACCATTTACTGAATATTCTTCATCATATATTCTCCAATGAAAACTGCACACCCTATTGTGTATTTTTTTCCTCCTTTGTCCTAGAAGAATTGACCATATAAGTGTGGATTTATTCTGGGCTTGCTATCCTATTCCACTGGTCTATGTATCTGTTTTGTGCTAGTACCATACTGTTTTGATTACTATAGCTTTGTAGTATATCTTGAATTCTGGAATAATGATACCTCCAGCTTTTGTTGTTGTTACTCAAGATTGCTTTGGCTATTCAGGGTCTTTCATGATTCCATATGAACTTTAGAATTATTTGCTTCTAGTTCTGTGAAAAAATAATACTGGTATTTAATAGGGATTGCTATCAAATCTATACATTGCTTTAGGTAGTACGGACATATTAACAATATCAATTCTTCCAATCCATGAGCATTTTTAAAAAATACTTCAAAGTTTATTTATTTTCAGAGCGTGTACACGTGGAAGGGGCAAAGAGAGAGGGAGAGAGATGGGGAGAGAGACAATCCCAAGAAGACTCTCCTCCATCAGTGCAGAGCCTGATGTGGGGCTTGAGCCCATGAGAACCATGAGATCATGACCTGAGCCAAAGTCAGATGCTGAACAGACTGAGTCATCCAGGGACTCCAAGGATTTTATTTTTTAAGGAACAGCACGAGCCCAATAGCTGGAGGTAACCCTGCCAGAAATTTTACTCATTTAAAAAATAAGGGAATTTTTAGTATTTAACTGACAGTATTAATGGAATTAAATAAGTTAGCGGGGAAAAAAGAAACACATTTATGTGCTTAACACATAGTTAACATCAGAATCATCAATGATTATTGTATTATTCTAATTGAATTTGTTTTTTTAATAGAAATAACTTTTATCATTTCTGAGTTCTCAAATATTCTCTTTTCTTTTTTTAACCCTGACAAATGATTGATATTTTAAGTGAACGTAAGAGTTTTTAATTACTGTACATTTTTCTTCCTGTGTTGTATATGTTCTTCCAAGAGGGCACTGGTGACAGAAGTATAATGCTTGCCTTCTTTCTTTTTTCTTAAACCCATGTTTTATTTACTCAATGTTGTAGTTTTAAGTTTGATTCATCTTCTTTAATTTCTGGGCTGGCGATAATGTGTCCAGAGCCAAGAAGTGCTAAGGACTCATTCCTGCTCTCAGTTCTCTCTAAGACCTTTCAGGACAGAGATGCTTATCTCATGACCTGTAAGGACTACAATTCAGGTCATATTTGCAATAATCCCACCCAAAGATCATATACCATGGGGAGGAAAGACAAGATTTTCATCAAAGCCTCAGTAGTGTTCATATTTTGAAATTTAATGTTTCATATTGTTGCTACACAATATTTTTCTCCTTATGATTCTGATCTATTTTAGATAATCTCAAATGTTTGAGTCACCAGATGACTAATTTGTACTTAATTATTATTGACTTGCAAACAGAAGAAGACAAATGATTCAAATATTAGATACTTCTTAGAATATAGGTTAACCTAAAGCAGTAGACATCTGTTGATGAGAAACATTTTGTGAAAGCTTAAATGATATAATTCTTCATCTTAACAAGACTAAAAATAGTAATTAGCAACATTTAGTTTTTACCTTTTTTGTTTTATTTTGCGAAATGATTTTTTATTATAGTACAATTTATACATATTATCAGTTATAGAATTTATAATATGGAAATTGCTAGGGCTGACAAGTACTGCAATTCAGCAGAATAGTCATTTGTGAATGAAAGGAATATTGATTCCTTGTGGTTTGAAGAGATTAACATAACGGATAGAAAGCAAAAACATTGTGAAAACGAATAGTTCATCCACTCCCATACATTGTCTCATACATAAGACTCAAAATATATTTTGTTATTTGTTTGATTTTGTGAACTGACAGTAGTTGCTGTCTTGACTACTGATGCCAAGAATTTAGGGCTATAGCAGATACCTTTAAATTCTCACTACTGAGTGGAAGAAATGTGTTAAAGCAGCCAAACTACAGTTATTTATTTCTATACTGATACGTTTACTTCCTTGACTTGGGAGACACCTCCAAGAAAAGGAAAAAAAACAAACAAACAAACAGGTGACCTCCTTGTCAATTGAAATTATGGGTAAAATAGCAGTTTTATATATATATATATATATATATATATATATACACACACACACACACACACACATACATACACACACACATATTATGCACACACATATATATGTGTGCATATATATACATATATTATGTATATGTGTATATATACATATATTATCTATATGTGTGTGTGTGTGTGTGTATACACACACACACACACACACACACACATATATTTTGCAATGATAGTTTTTAGGAGGAAGATGGCTTATTTATTAAATACACTCAATAGGACTATATCCAACTAAGGGTTTCTAGTGGCAAATAAAACCTGAATCTATGAGTCATGACTTTTTGGAGAATGTCATAGAAGCTATTACAAAGAGGTTAGCCAAAACAAAATTAGGGGGCAGAGTCTCCACATAAGATGTCCATCACTTCTGACATCAATTTCAAAGTTTGGGGTTCCTGAAACTACCCTCAGGATTAATAATTGGTAAGTAGTACTCAGCTACACTCCTAGTTGCAGTTTTTTTTATAGGAAGAAGATACATATTAAATCAACCAAAAGAAGAGACACAAAAGGTAGGTTTCAGGAGGGATCTAAATACTGGCATTTCCAGTTTTCTATTCCCCATTGATCATGCACAGTGGTAACTCCTCTTGGCCACAATGTGTGACAAAATGTATAGTGTTGCCAGCCAGGGAAGCTCGCTTGAGCCTTTGGTATCCAGAGGTTATTGGGCTTCAATCACATTTGCCTTGTGGCTGACCTTTAGTCTTCAGCCCCTCCTGGAAGTCAGGACAATACTTTTTAGTCTCAAGTTTCTCCAGAGATCAGAAATATTAACACATGGTCTAAACCCCCATAATAAATCACATTGTTAGCTCAGTAGCCAAACACCCAGGCACGTATGAGATCATGACTCTCACTTTGAAGCTTTGAGTTAAAGTTTCTCCTCATCTCTTGTCCTATGCTTCAAAATAAAAGCTGCATGGTTTATGGCCTGTGCTGCTAGCTGCCATGAGATTCAGACATTGCTTCTGAGTGTAGGGAGGATTTAACCAGCAGATGTGATTATGTTAAATAAAAGACTTGGCAGATCATTTTTTTTTAAATGTTTATTTTTGAGAGACAGAGAGAGACAGAGTATGAGTAGGGGAGGGGCAGAGAGAGAGAAAGGGAGACACAGAATCCAGAGCAGGCTCCAGGCTCTGAGCTGTCAGCACAGAGCCCCATGCAGGGTTCAAACCCAAGAACTGCAAGATCGTGGCCTGAGCTGAAGTCGGCGCTCAAGGCGCCCCTTGATCTTCTTGCTTAGATGGCAGTAATGCAGTACATGCCCAGTACTTTTGGGCAATCATCCTATTCTCATCTTGCGACAATGTGTGGTTCCAGAAGTCCTTAAGATGTAGTGTGGGATTTCGCAAGAGTTATGTATGAACAAAGAATCATTCTGTGATATTACACAACTCTTTTCACGGTAGAAAAAGTGAAAGTATTTTATTTAACAGTTTATTATCTTTTTTTGTAACTTGAACATATTTAAAACATACCATCATCTGTCTTCTATTTTTACTCTTGCTCCAGGCTCTTCAAATGTGAGGGATTGGACTGTTTCTAATTATGAACACTGGAGAAACCTATGCACATGTAAATGGAAACCTGTAGAGAGGCAAGCCCAAAACTAAGAAGTAGTCCACATTTCCACTAAGATTTTAATGGGTTAAAAAAATCTTTGGTGTTCTCTTAAAATCTTATGTATTAGTGAAAATGACTGCTTGAAGTCATTGATGAGTTTCTTAAAGTTTCACTGGTTGAACTATAAAACATAAAGAAGCAAAAAAAATATCAAGTTTCAAGTAGGAAAGGTAGAGTATCCCTTCACACAGGGCCATCTGCATAGGTATGACCTGTGCTGATACATAAGGCCCCACTCTTGATTAAAGGCTTTGCTGCTATCATCTTAGAATTCTTAGAAAAATTTTGAATAAGGACCCACCCTTTTCATTTTCACTGGGCCCTATAGATTATGTAGCCTGTCCTAGTTCCTGTTAGAGTATATTTTAAAGACAGGAATTACATAATTTAGGAACACAATCATATGTCATGTAGACAATCTGTACAGACATAATTGTTATATGATTCATGTATTACAACTTTATAATTGACTTCTGATGGTCAGTGATTCAGGATAGTGTTTATACCTGTGAGGGATGGGCAAGGATATAAACTGGAGGGTATACATGGAGTTTCAAAGCTATAAATAATACTCTATTTCTCTAGCTGAGTGCAAAGATTTAGTTTGTGGTATTACCAATATAAAATGTGACATATATATGTATATATGTACATGATGCATTTCACAGTAAACAGCTAAAAAGTATAAACATAATATAGATTACAGAAATAATAAAATGCAAGGGAAAATGTAAAAGAAAAATTGGGAAAAGATAATTTCAATATACATGCAAAAGAGTTATTACTTATATTACTGTATGCACAAATCTTATATAAGAAGAAATCTAAATGAAATAGTGTAGCAGGATATAGGCAGATCATTTCAAGAATTGAACTGTAATTGAAAAACTGTAATTGAATAAGATACAGATATTCATTATAAAAATAGTGATATAAATTTAAATAGGATTCTATTTTTGCCTATCTAATGAGAAATTGCATGTTAAATAAGTACCTGAAATTTATAAAGATATAAAATGTGAGCACTCTAATATACACACTATCGGTGTAAATTGGCATGGTCTTTTTAAAGGCCAATATAACAATATGTTAAAGCTCTTTAAATATTTTTTAGTGTTTATTTATTGAGACAGAGTGCAAGTGAGGGAGAAAGAGGAGAGACAATCTCAAGCAGGCTCCACACTGTCAATGCAGAGCCCAACATGGGGCTTGAACCCATGACCCACGAGATCATGACCTGAGCCAAAATCAAGACAAGAGTTGGACGCTCACTGACTGAGCCACCCAGGTGCCCTGTGTTAAAACTCTTACAATGTGATTAACATTTTCAAGAAATATGTATAAATATTTTTTTAAATAAAACTTATAATTTCATTAAAATAAACTAAAATCAATATAAATCGATTGTCTCATAATAGGTTACAGGCTAAGCAAGGTGATTATGTGTTATTTGTAGGGGATAATAACCAGCTAGTAAAATTTCATCATAGAAACAAGTGGTAAATTGATCAACACTCAAAATAGCTAGTGGTTAATTTCTATGGATGAAAGCTAGACAGAGATATCATTTGGTAGTTAGTGAATTCATATAATTTTCAAATTTGCATCAATAGACAAGTGTTATAGAAAATTTATCTTCAAAACAATATATTACAGGGGCGCCTGGGTGGCTCCATCGGTTAAGCGTCCGACTTCGGCTCAGGTCATGATCTCACAGTTCGTGAGTTCCAGCCCCACGTCGGGCTCTGTGCTGACAGCTCAGAGCCTGGAGCCTGCTTCAGATTCTGTGTCTCCCTCTCTCTCTGACCCTCCCCGTTCATGCTCTGTCTCTCCTTGTCTCAAAAATAAATAAACATTAAAAAAATTTTTCAAAAGCATATATTACATTGCTGTGAAGTTTCTTGCCTTTTTTTCCCCCCAGCAAGTCTTCATTTTTTGTGCGTGAGCAAGCAAATATTTCAGAGACTTTTCCAAAGGTTTTTGAGTGTTTGTTCTTTTTTCATTTTGTAGTTTCCAAAGACTCATGTCCATTGAAGGGTTTCTTTTCTTAAACTTGTCAAATGGAAGCATCCCATTTTGCTATATTGCAAACCACTGGTAAGAAACATCCAGAACAGCTCTCCATCCATCCATATAACCCAGCACACATGCAATGCAAATGATTGGAGAATACAAAGAGTCATTAGCTTACTTAATCATCACATCCTTTAAAATTGTTCTATTTTCACAATTACATTTGGCATCATTCTCTCTGGTAGGTAACATTGTTAACCATGTGTGAAGGGAAGACAATTATTTTTTTTTTTTTATTTACCAGTTAGGAAGAAAAATAAAAACTGTCA